>NC_134495.1:43431918-43511729 GCF_040206685.1 Ascaphus truei
GGTCCCACTTCTGTGGGGGCACCGCGGACCCGTAGTCTGCGGGGATGACGATGTGTGGCCTCACATCTGTGGGGGCACCGCCGACCCATAGGTGCGGGGATGAAGATGTGTGGTCCCACTTCTGTGGGGGCACCGCGGACCCGTGTGAGCACTCGTGAGTTCCCCAGACCCCCGTGGGAACCACCCGAGGCCCCGCAGACACCTGTGGGTCTGACCTGGGGCTCCCAGGCATCCGCGGGGCCTACCGTGGGGACCCAATTGTGGCCCACGGTGACCCAAGGAGAACACCTGGGGGCCATGGTGCTGGCGGGACCCACCAGCAGGCCTCCAGAACCTGTTTGAAAAGGGCTGCTGGTACCCTGTAGGTCTGTCAGGTGCCCCGCCAGCCCACCGGGGACTCGCGTGGGGCTGCGTTATGAACCCTGTTTGTAAAAGGATAAATCTTGTATTTATGGGGGGGCACAGGGGGTGGGTAATGTATTTAATAAATATAATGATGCTTATTGTGGGGCTGTGTATTGTTTTTATTGTGGGTACTGGGGGTGGGGGGGGGGTATTTTCCCCAACGGTATGTGGGTAGGCCTCCCTTGTGGGTAGTGGGTGAGGGTGGTTAGGCCTCACGGGGTGGGGGGTTAGTGTGGGAGGGTATGTAGGCGTCCCGAGTGGTGGGTGAGGGTGGGTTAATCCCTTAATGACTGTAGCGGTTAATAACCGCTATGGTGATTAAGGGGTTAGGGGACATTACTTTGGATGTTTAAATTTTTGTCTCTGTTTTGCAGCAGCGGAGGGGCCATGGGCAGGATGGTGGGGGTGGAGGGGGGGGCAACGGTATGTGGGTAGGCCTCCCTTGTGGGTAGTGGGTGAGGGTGGTTAGGCCTCACGGGGTGGGCCATTGGCAGTGAGGCGCTGCATTATACTGTATGGACATCGGGATCCCCCTCCCCACATTTACATACACTGCACTCACAGAAACACAGGCAGGGAGATTTAACAGACACATTAGGGGGAGGGGGTCTTACACAGATTACAGTCAAGGCAGGGAAGTTTAACAGACACATTAGGGGAGGGGGCCTTTCACAGATTACAGTCATGGCAGGGAGGTTTAACAGACACATTAAAAATATGTATTTAATGAATTTATTGTTGTTAATGTATTTTAAATACACAGGGGGTGTACTGTATGTTGTTTATTGCAATGTTTATTGGGGGCAAATGTCCCCAATAAATATGCTATTCTGCCTTAACCCTTCATTGCCTTAGCGGCTATCAGCTATGGTAATGAAGCAGCATTTCTGTATTTTAATAATATTGTGTAGGAGCAGGGGGTCCCTTGAGCTTTGATTTGTGGCTCAGGGAACCCCCTGCTCACTGTACAATATTATTAAAAATACATTCATGCCTATAGTATCATTGATGTGCATATACAGTAAGTGTATTATGTTAGGGGTTACAGGGGTTGTTGTTTTATATATATATATATATATATATATATATATATATATATATATATATATATTTATATTCATGTATTTATTTATTTATTTAGATTTATTTATTTTTTGGGAGGCTGCTGTGTGTGAATTTTTTTTATTGTGCGTAGCGGGGGGTGGGTGAAGGGGTATTAGCCCAATGGTTTTTGTTTAGGCTTGCGGGGGGGGTAGCGGGAGGGGTTAACCCCTTCATGACCGTAGCGCAATTAACTGGTACGGTCGTGAAGGGGTTAAGTGCACCCGCAACCCCCCCGCAAGTCCTAAACTCACACCAAGGGCCAAATACCCCCTTCACCCACCCCCGCTACCCACAATAAAGCGGGCACGGTGGGTTAACCCCTTCATTGCCTTAGCGGCTATCAGCTATGGTAATGAAGCAGCATTTCTGTATTTTAATAATATTGTGCAGGAGCAGGGGGTCCCTTGAGCTTTGATTTGTGGCTCAGGGAACCCCCTGCTCACTGTACAATATTATTAAAAATACATTCATGCTGCTTCGTTACCATAGCACATAGCCGCAAAGGTAAGGAATGAGTGTTTATTTATATATGTGTTTTATTCATACTGTAGATGTGCAGAGGGTCTCTGGAGGGGAACCGCTTTGGTTTTAGGTCCGGGGACCCCCTGCTTCACGATGTACAGACCCCTTTATGGGGTGCCGGTATCCCTCTGCTTTGTTTACATCCCGCGGTCACGTGATCGGGACCTTGAAATGCAGAGGGATACCGGCACCCCATAAAGGGGCCTGTATCTCGGGAAGCAGGGGATCCCCGGACCTGAAACCAATGCGGTTCAGCTCCGGAGACCCCCTGCACATCTACACTATGAATAAAAATGTATTTTAAATAATTTTTAATGTTCCGATGTTTGCGCAGAGAGAGCAGCGGATCTCTCTCTGCTGCAAACACATCTCGCCCCCACCGGCCTATACTGTAGTATCATTGATGTGCATATACAGTACTGTATGTGTACAGTATGTTAGGGGTTATAGGGGTTGTTGTTATACAGTATATATATATATATATATATATATATATATATATATATATATATATATATATATATATATATATATATATATATATATATACTGCATTACAATTCATGAATTTATGCCATCTGGTGGACACGCGAAGCATTGCAGCCTATTAAATCCTGAACCATTATCAATTAACACATCAACCGCGCGTCAGCCGGGCATGACCCCTGGCTGGGAACACGGCATGCTCCAGTTGAACAGCGTCGCATTCCAGGAACAAGCCAGGTAAAAACCGGTGATTTGTTAGAATAAAGTCTGCCGCAGCAGTATATTGTGCATGATGGATGTGGCTTTATATAACCTGCCCTCCATATATAATCTTTCCTGGTGTGACCACAGGACACCTGGGTCCTGAAACATGTCTCACTGCCAAGTTTTACTAGACCAACCTCCATGTAATAGAGCAACAGAGATCTCTGGGGACGTGGTGAGTGAGCAGAGCAGAAACACCGTAATTATCAGATTATTTAAAGGTTTCTCTGTCTGGATCAGAAGCCCTGGAGAGGAACAAACACATTTCCTTGTCAGCTGGGAAGCAGTTAATGTATAAGTGTTTCTCACTGTGTATTATAATAGCGGGAACTACCACAGTGACACAGCCCATGACAAAAACCCCAACCTCAGTTTCTGACAATACAGATCCTGAGAAACATCACAGGGAGGGAGGGGGGGGGGGGAATAGATGTGGAAATGCTGCTGGTCACCTCACTAAGATAAATCTCTTTCTTCCATCAAATCTCTGCAGCTTCAACACATCTTTCTCATGTAATGTCCAGTATAAACCAGAACATCTGGCACTGGTTAGAACTGGGGGACAGTGATTCTCCTCATTACGAGAACATATATGCAGAGTCTTCTAACACAATATCTGAGCTTCCCTTATTCTATATAACAATTCTGACTGGTCCTCGGAGATGACACAGAAGCTTATTTATTGAGTGCTCTGAATCGAAGGGGATGTGATGATTTCTCTCTGTGTATTGTCTGCGGTTTGAATCCTGATTTTCCATCACATGTGCTGCAGGATTTCAGAGTAGTGTGGGATCAGGCGAGTACAGGAAAGTACAGGATGGAATCAGTAGGACTGAACCTTCTCAACAAATAAGAGGATATCACAGTATGAATGTGCAATGTTATATATGCACTGACACAGACTATAATGTGTATATATACATTTATTTTATTTTTTGCTAAACTATTTTTATTTCTTTTTTAATTTTAGTATAAAGCGTACAGAAATAAAAGCCAAGAGGGGGTTAACAGAACATCAAAATGAAAGAAATAATATAATAGGGAAGGGGGAGGGAGACAAAAGTAATCACATTCACTTATTTAATACGGTAGATATCAACTAGTCAATAACCTTACGGCCTTCAAAGAACAGACTCTTTTGCCTTATTGTTATTAAAATCGTATGTCTTGCACAAATGAGAAGGCTCTTACCCATGAGAACCAGGTCTTTTCAAATTTACTCATGGAGTTATTCATAGTTTTTCCATTTCTAAAACATATCTTACTTTTTCTTAGAAGATCTGACGAGATAGGACGTTCGTCTGCTTCCATTGATCCTGTGGGATTTTATATTTCTGTTGTTTTTCCTCGAATGTTCTGAGCCTCTCAAAACACACGACACCTCTAATCCTTATGTTGTTTCTACCTGGTATACAGCCTGGTGGGAATTCCTCATTCCTCCACAAGGGGGTCAAAAGAGAGGGTTGTCCCCTTAGCCCCTTTGTTCCCTCCCAGGTATCCCATATATTGCAAGTAAATCTGACCGGGTCGTTGTAAGTCCCCACCCCATGGGTCTCTTCCTTTTAGGGATCCAAAGTAACGCATAAATGGTTGAATTTCAGCCACTTCTATCTCTGCCCATTTGATTGCCAGGCCGGCAAGTGACTCAAGTGCGCTGCTGCATATTACTTATTTAGGGTCGGCAGAGCCAATCCATCATCTAACTTGAATGCGTTACGTACACTCCTCTTTATTCGAGGTATTATCTGTCACCACAGAGGAATGTATACATTTTGCATTGCATATCATTCACAGCTTTAATTGGGATCAGGGCAGCAGACAGATTTCCTGGGGCCCAGGACTAGAGTTATGACCGTGAACATCCCCCCTCCCCCATTTCAGTGGTCCTCCGAGTTCCCCCATTGCACACCTCACGAGGACCTTCTGTTCCCACCCCTCTTCCAATGTATTTCTCTCCCCTATGTCTCACTCCCTCTCTCACTATCCCCCTCTCTCCTCTCACTATCCCCACTCTCACTCAATAACCCCCCCCTATCTAGCATGTGTTTCTCTCCCAGCATCTCTCTTACTAACCTCTTTTTCTCACCTACTCCCTCACTTCCTCTCTTACACCTCCTTTCTTTCCCCCTTCTCCTTCAATTACCCCACTATCATTCCCCACCCCCTCACACAATCCCCCCCAAAATACATAACAAAACACCCTACTCCCCAAATACATATAAAAAACACCCCCAAATACATATAACCCCCCAACCCCCAGATACATATAAAAAACACCCCCAAATACATATGAACCCCTCTACACCACCCAAATACATGTAAACCCCTCCTCACCCCCCACATATATATACACCCCATCCCCAAATAGTGAAAAATAAAAATGTGATAGCGCTAAAGTTTAAACACCAAATAGGATAATAAAAAAGTGAAAAATTCCTTTACATAAAGGTAGGCTGCCTGGTACCTACTGCTGGTACAAACAGATAACGTGAGAAAAAAGAAAAACCCCTGAGGAAGTAGATTCACATCTACGAAATGCGTAAGGCAGGTGGCCCGGTCACCTTGAGGTCAGCATTGAACTTTTGTTGGAGCAGCAGGTCCAGAGCTTTCAGCTTTCTGTTAGCCCCCGGCATCCAGACAGCAGCCCTGTCCCTTTAAGTGTTTGGGCACTCTCGCGCTCGGGCGCGCGGAGACTGCCTGTGAATAAGGAGGAGGAAGTAAGGTGGGCCAGCCACACGTGTCATTGGGCTGCGCACCTGAAAGACTGCCTCCATCACGGTACGGTTTCTGTGCACCACAGAAGGGACTTCGGGCGAGAGTACCGGCGGAGCAGAGTCTGCACTCTGTCAGGACTACCCCCTGCGCCGAGAGGACACTGTTGTTACATCGCCTGTTATCACCCTGCTTGTTGTAAGTAGGGTTTTGATTTTACCATCTCCGGACGACAAGCTGTTCTTCATTTGTTTCTGTTACGCCGGTGCTGCCCGCAGACCAGACCCGTCCCCTGTGCTGAGGTGGGACGTAGGGATTCACGCACCCGCAGCAAAGGGAGCGTGTCCGGAGTGTGGTGTTATTGTTGCCAGGCCAGGTATAGTAGTGAAGACAATACTTGCCGGTACCGGTAGTAGAAAAAGAGTAGTTATTGCCGTTGCCAAGATCAGGGATGCCAGAAGTCACGAAGTCCAAGTAGAGCCAAAGTCGAGAGCCAGAGGGGGGTAGTCGTCCAATCCGCGTCAATACCTGAGGAGTCACTGAGTGAATAATCAAATGCTTCCATACAGAACTATGTCGAGCGACGAGTGATGGGAAGCACAGGCATAATAAAGCTGGGCAGGCCAATGGGAAAAGGGGGCAGGCCTGGAGGACTGCAAAGAGTCTTCCCTGATAGGAGAGAGGTGTTACAGCCCAGCTGAGTGTAATCATTGATTTGCCTTGAACTGTGTGATGCTTGGGGGCGACGCCTCACTGCAGCAGCAGTGGTTAAAAGTGCTCTGTTAGGCGTGTGCTCTGTAAGCTGAGACTGCATGCACATAACATCTGGGGCTGGCGTGCGTGTAGGAGGGCGTGGCCGCGACCGGCGCTGAGCAGAGGAATCGCAGAGGGAAGTGATCCCGCGACGGCGGCAGGGGCGAGGAGCCGTGGAGACCGGTAAGGCAGGATTGTTTATTGTGTCCAGGGACTCCTTGCGGAGAGGGAGTGCTTTGTGTGAGAAGCGAGGAGTACGCCGATTCCTGACAGTTTCATTGCTTATTTTATGGCATAGTTCTAGTTTTAATAAATTATTTATTTTTTAGTTTGTCACTAGGAGTCTCACTGTTTTATGTTTCTTAGTGTTTTACTGATTTACCCAGCAGTGTTACGCTATGATTTGTGTTTGTTTTCTTTTTTTCTCGTTCCATGGCCTGTCAAGCATGTGTGCAGATTCCTTGAGGATCACAGGACTTACCATTTGAACTTTTGGCGCCAGGTTTTTCTTTTTTCCCATCCCCAAATACATACAAAAAAAAACAAATAAATATTTAAAAAACACCGCCCAAATGCACACAGTATAACCCCCATCCCCCAAATACATATATTAAAAAACACCCCCAAATACATAAAAATACCCCCAAATATATACTGTATAAACCCCCTCACTCGCCAAATACATATTAAAAAACCTACCCAATAAACACATATAAAAAAACATCCCACTCCCCAAATACATAAAACCCCCACCCCCCAAATACATATAATATATATATATATATATATGTGTGTAGTGAGTATTTATTCTAATAATTCTCTTATCTAAATTGTAAGGGGGGGGGTCAAAAATGAATAACAACGAACATAAAACAGTGCACATGCAGCCTGTCTGACCCAGTGAGATATACTGAAATGCTGAGGGAGAACTACTGCTATAAGGTCTGTCTTCACTATACTGTTTTGCTATACTGTTACTCTGGACTCTGAACAGCCCTTGTTGGGAAAAGGGAAAAGCCCTGCTCAGGACTGATTTTCTGTTTGTTGCATATGTTGAAAAGAAGAAGTTTTATTTTTGTGTACCATATTTTTTGAGGCTCAAAAACAAGTCATTTCAGAAACCCACGTGTGGTTGCATGTACCCTGCAACACACCGTTACACATGTAACACCCTTTCCCTACACATGTAACACCCTTTCCCTATGGGAAATAGCAGGCAATTAGGGTTATGTTGCTACCTTAAGGCTTACAGAAGGCCTAAGACTCTGCTGTTAGGGAGCCTGGGGTGACTGGGTGCAGCGCCTCCACCCTCTGTATGAAGATCCAGCATGGCAGGATGACTCCTCATAGGAACCTGTATACGTATATTGTATAGCACATATTAACACAACCATAACAGTGTATGCAACAAACTCTTTACCGTGGTCCCACAACATGCACAGTAATAATGATAACCATAACACAAACAGTGATGAGAACCACAGAGCAACTATCCCCAATAGTACTTATGATGCCTGGGGCACCCAGAACCAGGTGTCCTCCAAAACAATCTCTCCCTAATGTATTTGTGAGGGCACCGCTACCCTCCTTTGTATGGTGATGGAGCAATGTTGGGGGAATCCTCCCCGCACTTTGTCCTGCTCCTCTTGCAATCAGCCTACTGGGTAATCCCTACCTATTTGCCAGCCCTACAAACTCCTGCAAGGTGAGTGGGGCTTTCTGGGGCCTAGGGGAATGTTTCTGGCCTAGGCCAGGAGGCCTGACTGGCTCCGTGGACACTACCTCTTTTACCGCTGGTCCCAGCAATTATCCCATGCTGGCTCCAGTCCGCAGAGGATATCCTGAACCGCTTTGAACATCCGGTATCCAGTCTTTTGGGAGTGCCAAGATGGCCGCTGCACCTCTGCATAGGAGTCCAATAGTCTCTTTAGGTGTACCAAGATGGCCGCCGCACCTCCGCACAAGAGTCTGAAGAGATACCTCAGTTCTCCCCAGAGGGGATTGGAACCATCCTGCTACACTCTCCCCCTGGTGAAAACCTCATCATCTCCGCATGAGAAACCAAATACCAACATACATTTATATAATAGAAAATACAGGTGCATGAACATATAACATAACTTTTATTGTAGCACTGATTTAAATGGCATTAAATACTTCGGTCAGCACCGCCATTATGGACGTAAACTTGCCCTGAGACGACTGCTGTGATTCATAATGGGGTGCCCCTAACGAATCATAAGCCACCCTTGTTGGAGGCCATCTCAATCGCTGACCCCGACGAATTTCTTGAGTAAGCATATCAGATTCTTCATCAGCATTTTCCTAGGTGGAAAGGCTTCAGGTGGCTTAAGGCCCTGGCCCTCTCATATAATTTCTCTCTTTCTGAACAGTCTTTATTTGGTGTGAAACTAGGATTGCTAGGAATAAGAGGCTTGCTTGTTGAAGCCACAGGAGAAGACACATGATTGGCAGGACCAGTGCCCAACTCTTCTTCAGGGCCTACCCACCATTCCTCATCCACAATCAGGGAATCTTTCTCCACTGAATCTGGATTTCCTTCAGACAAGTGATCGGGACTTGGGTCTTCCCATTCCATTTGTGACATTACCAATGACTGATCAGTCCCATTATCAACCTCCACTTGTGGAATTGGTAACAGATTGTTCAGGTGCCATACATTTATTCTACCCTTTAAATCCTTGATATGGTAGACAGGGAGCCCAAGCATCTGGGATTCCACTTCGAAGGGGGCGTCCCTCCATCAGTCAGCCATCTTATGTTTCCCTGGTATTTCCAGGTTCCTCAAGAGAACATTGTCCCCAGGATTAAGTTCCCGATAGCGCACTTTGCAATCGCATCACCTTTTGTTGGTATTGTTTGTTGATTCAGTTTGGCGGTGGCTTCTTCTGCCAACTGATACACCCTATGGAGGTTGTCTTTTAGTCTCTTAACATATTGATAATGAATAACATTAGGTACTCCATCAGTGGACACTCGAAGACGAATATCCACAGGTAACCATGTTTCTCTGCCGAATATCATGAAGTAAGGGGAGAAACCAGTGGACTCGTGCCTGGTGCAGTTGTAGGCATGCACCAAGTGTTCTACATGTTTGCCCCACCCTGTCTTTTCAGAGTCCCGTAGGGTACCTAACATATCAAGAAAAGTCTGATTGAACCGTTCCGGCAAAGCATCTCCTTCAGGGTGGTAAGGACTTCTCGATTTTAAGCAGTTTCAACAGCTCTTTTATGAATCAGCTCTCAAAATCGCACCCTATATAATAATAATAATAGCATGTTCTTGTATAGCACAAAAGACATGAGTGCCCAATGCTACATCCAATTGACAAAACATAAGTATAAAGTTTAAATACTTCAATAATAATAATAATAATAATAATTACTTGGTTATTTAGTTAAACCCTTTGGCCAAAGCGTCGTAAGCCTGCATACCAAACGTCAAGGTATAACCAAAAATGCAGGTCCTACACTACATTGTGAACCCTTCCCGTTACCTCTGTATGAGGGGAAAGAACCATAGTAGGTCCTGTTCTTGAAGCAAAGTGAAAACACCTCCCAAGTTAAAAAGGTGAGGAGTGAGCTCTGGGGGGAGGTGCCACCTACCTCCATACAACTGTTACCAGTCAGAAATTGATTAACACACATTCCCAGCTAGCTCAAACCCCAACACCAAAAAGAGTGCTACTGGGCGTGGCAAATGTATACAAAAGACAGGGGTGCCCAATGCTACATCCAATTGACAAAACATATATGGTCAGAGTCCCATAGGGTACCTAATATATCAAGCAAAGTCCGATTGAACCGTTCCGGATCAAAGCATCTCCTTCAGGGTGGTAAGGACTTCTCGATTTTAAGTAGCTTCAACAGCTCTTTTATGAGTCAGCTCTGAAAATCGCACCCCTGATAATAATAATAGCATGTTCTTGTATAGCGCTGCTAGTTTTACATAGCGCTATACAAAGACATTTTGCAGGCACATGTTCCTGCCCCGTGGAGCTTACAATCGATGTTTTTTGTGCCTGAGGCACAGGGAGATAACGTGACTTGCCCAAGGTCAAAAGGAGCCGACACCAGGAATTGAACCAGTATTGGAACCAGGCACCCATGCTTCAAACTCAGTGCCAGTCAGTGTCTTTACTCACTGAGCCACTCTTTCTGCATTCTGTTAGACAATCCATAGTGGATAAAATATATCTCCTGTAACGGCTGGACCCCCCTTGTCTGACCCACCCAATCTCACATTGGCCCGTGTGGTCTAACCGGTCCCCATTACAAGGTCGTGTGTGGTGGTGCACCTGCAAGTAACAGGACTCCTGAGTCTCCCGCTTGGTGTTATAAGAGGATATCATCAGGACAGGTATCTGAGGTAGTGGGTACGAGTCCAACTTACTTCACGTGCAGCGCCTCCACCTCATCAGGATCTATGCTTCCGCAGGGAGATGGTCCTGGTGAGGAACTCTTTCTCGGTGGTGACTGCCACTGTTGAGTAATCTCACACTCACACAGTGGGGGTTTCTTTGAACAAGGCATCTTTATTATAGACTTGGATGTAGCAGACTGCCCTATGCAGCTGCCGGCTCTAGCCGCACATCTTTCCGTGCTGTCCCTTTGCCAGGTACGCCTTCCCGTATTGAAGTGGGATTCCCTTTCTCCTAGGGAGATCACCACTGTGCCAGGTCCCTGGACACAGTGTGGCTTAGACAGACTTGATTGGTCACTCTGCTACCGCTAGTTACAGCACTAGGGTCACAAAAGTATTCCTCCAATCCCTTATGCAGGAAGATACATTTTACCAGATGCTTCTCTGCCAACCTTGCAACAACACTAACTGACAGTGTTGTGCCCTTTATACCTCAGGGGGCAGGCGTATCTCTGATGTCACTATCCAGGGACTCAGAGCATACAGCCACTCCCTTCCTTACACAGGGCACCACACCAGGGTGTGAGGGAAAACCTCCATAACTACTGTTGGCATGCCTGTACTTACCAGGACTTACTGCCAACAGGGAAGATGTATGCAGTCATTATTATGCATGGCTACACTCCCTTAATACTTTAGCTACCGTGAGGGCCTTTTGATCTTTGGTGGGGATAGCTTGTGCATATCGGGTATAGTGATCGGTTATTACAAGAACATTCCCAATGCCCCTGGAATCTGGTTCTATACACAGAAATTCCATCACACTAGTTCCATAGGACCAGAACTTTTCAGATGAACCATTGGGGCTGCTCGTGTAGGCAATGTTTTCCTCTGAATGCACCTCAAGCATTTTCGGCAATGATGTTCCACCGATTCCCTCATTTCGGGTCAGAAGAACCTGTCTCGTAGGAGCCCAAATGTCTTTTCCACTCCCAAGTGCCCATGGTCATCATACAAGGACCTTAGAACCATATATTGACATTTTCTTGGAAGGACTAGCTGTCTCCTATCAGGATGGTTGTGATAAGGAACAACTGGATAAAGTAGGTCATTGTCTATTTGCATACATATAAAACATAAAACAAGGAAAAATAGTGCAACACTGTTTGGATAGTGATATATCTCAAAAGAGAGTAAAGAAAAAAGGCACTGAGCCTTTTGAGTGGTAACCTCAGCAGGTCACGCAGATGTGCATATGCCTGTTGGTATGTTACCTCTCAAAAGAGAACAGAGAGATAAAAGGAACATACAGTCATAAATATATCATGAAACAAAAAAGGCACTAAGCCTTGTTCAGCGGTAACCTCAGCAGGTCACATAGATAAGCATATATCTGGGTGTATAGCGCCTGCACACGATGCTACTGAAAAGATAAACCCAGTATAATAAAAAGAAAACTGGAACCAGATGGATAAAACAGAACTGTAATAACAGGGAATGGCAGGCAATGGGAACTCACAAGAAATCCCCATGCCCGGACATATGGTGCGGCACAGTGCTAGCCGGGAGTGGAGTGAGAGCCGAGTTTTGACACGCTGTCACACAGGGTCCGTTGCGCTGGCGTATCCTCTGGTGTGCGCGTCACTGGTCTTCCGGGTTCTCCTTCCTCTCGCGATAGTTCCGCCTCACGTGATGGCTTAGCAGTCCCCGGATGCAACTGCGATCAAACCGCAAGTACCAGAGACTCAACGCGTGGAAGCTTCCGCCTTTCGCTGGTCGCTTCGTCAGGAGTCAATGTTAGCTTGCTATTGGCTGATGATTATTTATGACGTGGCGCATCCAATCACTGCATAATCTTCCGTGCATGTCTTATCAACTTAAAACAATAAAAAGTCATCTATAGTGACCCTGTGTGTTCACTACCCAGTTCCTTAATTTAATGTTTACAGGAAATATTCAAAAAGACAACATTTAATTTTATTTAGACAAACATATTAAAAACTAGCTTATATGAATGGTTCCTAAGAATGAGAAAAAAATTTTTTTAATATTAGAATACATTCAAAGACATTTTGTCTAATTAAGAGGAGAAAAAAAGGAGGAGAGAAAAAAGAGAGACTCATCTCATAGAAGGGTAACTTACCAAATAATTCTAAAAAAAATTTTTTATTAAATTAGTTAAAAAGCTGAGTATATTTAAAAAACGATATTTGTTAAAAATGAATATGCATTTAGCAATAAAACAAGTTATAAAAATGCAGTAATATCTATATCTATATTAAGACCATGAGGTTCGAGTGTCTTTAATTTGAAAATCCAGAAACTCTCTCTGGATGAGTATCTTTTCTCTGTCTCCCCCTCTCCAATGCTTCTCGGCACAACTCAATTGCCCTATATTTTAAACCAATTGGGTTTGCATTGTGCATCATTAAAAAATGTTTGGGAACACTATGGGTGAGCAGTTTTTTCTTAATACAGTATTACCTATGAGTTCAAGGATACGAACTCTTAGTGGTCTAATTGTTTTTCCTACATATTGGAGGCCACAAGGGCACTCCAATAGATAAACTACAAACCCTGTGCAATTCGCAAATTGTTTCATTGGGAACACTTCCCTTGTTGTTTTTGATTTAAACTTTTTTTTTTGTTTCATGATATATTTATGACTGTATGTTCCTTTTATCTCTCTGTTCTCTTTTGAGAGGTAACATACCAACAGGCATATGCACATCTGCGTGACCTGCTGAGGTTACCACTCACAAGGCTCCGTGCCTTTTTTCTTTACTCTCTTTTGAGATATATCACTATCCAAACAATGTTGCACTATTTTTCCTTGTTTATGTTTTATATGTATTCATCGGTGTCCTGTGCGCCCTGATTTCCCCAAACCATCATGAATAGAGGATCTACAAGGAAGGTCCAGCGAGGGTTGAGCAGCAATCTGTCACCGTCTGTTTATTTTTGTTCTATTTTTTGTTATATACATCCATTGTTTATTTTAGTGCTGTATATTATTCTGCGTCTAGGACACCTACAGGAGCGCCTGGTGAAATCTTCTCTCTCATTGTCTATTTGAAACTTATCCCACTCCCTCATGATGAGAGGGACCGTATCCACGTGAGAGAGCTTCAGTAAGGAGGGATTCTTTTTTGTATGGCTCGACGTGGGATTCCTGCCACAGGGTCTTGTATCTGAGCAAAAATGAGATCCTTCCACCTCATTATAGATTCTTGAGTTATGGACATGGCTTCAGGACGGCAGTATTCAGCTGGGAGTGCCTCTGACTGACATCCCATGGAATCCACCACTCGGAGTTCAGAGAAGGTCACTTTTTCCTCTAGTTTGGTGGGCATGGAACACATGGCACGAATCCCGGGACAAGGAATCTCCTGCCATTCTCCGTCGGCAGGTACAGTACTGAGCTCAATCCTGGCCTTCTGGACAGAGCGTCGGCCCCAATGTTCATGGGACCCGGCTTGTACTTTAAGGTGAAATTATAGTTGGATAGAGCGGCCAACCACCATGACCGGAGGCATCCAATTTAGCAGAGGTCAGGATATATGTAAGAGGATTATTGTCCGACAAGGCGCTAAGGATCTCCTCAATTCTGGGTAGAGTGTATTGATCCGGGACAGTTCTGCAATTTAGGGTGCAGTAGTCCACACAGATGCACAGAGCCATTTTTCTTCTGCACCACCATGATAGGTGACACGTAAGGACTGTGGGACTCCGTTACGATGCTGGCGGTCTCCATTTTATTCAGGATGTGCCTAAAATACTCCACATCACTTGGAGTTATTCGCCTAGATCTTTCACGAAAAGGGGTGCTGTTACTCAACCGAATTGTATGTTGGGAACTTTTACCTCAACCCACGTCCATTTCACTGGTGGAGAACACTACTTTCCGGTCATCCAGTTTATTGCTAAGGCACTTCTTCCATTTTGCCAGTAAGGATGATTCTCCGAAATCAAATTGTAGTTCAGAAGGAGCTTCCTGCACTTAAGCAGCGTTCACGTGAGCCAAAGGTTTAACTTCAGTTTACAGGGTATATCTTACCCAGTTCTTGAGTGAAGTCAAGCTGGACAGGGTGAAGTGAAATATTCTGGATGGACACGGCAAATCGACGAGGAAATGTAGATTTCCATTCCTTTACATCCGGCACCACCTTCCACCCTCTTTTCTCATCCTCTTCAGGTGTTGACGCCAAGGAGAAATACCAGTCATTTCCATCATCGGCAGGATAGTTGGCGGCCACCATCAGATGCCGTACTCCCCCTGGTAGAATCCCCCTCTTTCACAGTTGAAGAATCGCTCCAACTCGCTCTCGGGCAGAAAGCTGGTGGCACTCTTCCATGAAGACGGGATGAATCTTCAGAGAAGACAAAGGCATTTCTCCTGCTTAAGGAAAGCCCTGACCAGCGATCACACCAGATCTGCATTGGTTCCCAAGATGATGGGGGTATTCAGATTTTTCCTTGGTTCAGGACACACCAAAGCTTCTACTTCCATGCGGTGAGTCATATTAGTGTTAAGTTGCGGTATATCCATCCATACTCAGATCACTCATCTATGGGGGATGGCTGCTGAGGCCCATACTGTCATTTTCTCTGCTGCCTGCAGAGGCAGATGCTGTAAGTGAAAGTCATAGAAAGACCGGTAAACTATTGTTACTGTACCTGAGAGCCAGTGTCCAGTAAAGCTGAGGCATAGATCCCCTCGATTAGCACCCGCACTAAGATTAAACCTCATCTGCAATGTACTTGCCGAAATTTCCAGTCTCTCCAAGTCCTTCTGGAGGGAAATTACATCCTGCTCTGGTTCTATTACCTTACATAATTTAGTGTCATGAGCAAAGATGGAAACTTTGCTCTCTATGTCAACCTCGAGGTCATTAATAAACAAGTTAAAAAGCAGGGGTCCCAGTACCGATCCCTGAGGTACTCCACTCACAACTTTAGCCAAACCTTAAAAAGTTCAATTTATGAAAACTCTCGGGTGTCTATCCTTCAACCAGTTTTCAATCCAAGTTGATTGATAAATTAGTGCAAACAAAAAGCACTAATATCAATGTGAATCTAAAGAAATCAACATAAATCACCTATTTGATATTAATATAAATTAATAAGTACTATAATGAGCAACAATAAAAAAACAACAACTTAAAATCCTGTGAAACTGTCCATTGAAAATTGTCCAATTAGCAGCCTAAAAAGTCCCACTGGGTGTCTTTCAACCAGTTAGAATTGATGAACAATACAGACCTCTCTGGCACTTAGGACTAAATATACCAAAGTTGGTCTCGGTTGTAGTCTCTGGAGAAAAACTTGAATCCTGAGAATAATGAGAGACTCAAGAGATGGGAGACAAAAACATAATACGCACTACCATAGTGTATTACCCAGGGACAAAATACTGATATACACCAGGTACACTGGCAAAGGTAGAAAATGTAATACACCATATGAACAACATGTAGATGTAGCTCTACTAAAAATTGTATATATTACACACAACTATGTGCACCCAATGGTAACAAACATAAAAACAATTGATAGCAGTTGGCTCCGTCAAACGCTCCTCCGCCGTAGGTAAAAATTGAAAACCTACTCACATCAAGTGGCTGGGTCATGTGCCTTAATGTGGGAAATTGGCATAAATTCATGAATTGTAATGCGCCGAATCAGTAATGTGTCGGCTTGCAGGTGTTTCGTTTAAAAAAGATACTGTACCACAGTGTGCCATTGTAACTTGGCCTTGGCCTTGAGACTGAAGGAAGAGTTGCAAAAATGTATCAATTTAGGCTTTACATATTAAATAAAGACAAAGACCAGTTTCGCTTACACTATTCTCCAGAGACCCGCCCGCCATGAGTGTTCAAGTGCAGCCCGCTTTCCAAAAACCTGACAGAAGCTACGCTTATTTAATATGGGCCGCGATTAATGCAACAGAGGATAAGATGGCAACAGTTGCTCAAATTTATCAGTATTTTATTGAAAACTATGACTATTACAAATTTTCGCCACCTCCTCATACCTGGAAGCGTGCAGTGAGGAAAAGGTTATGTAGTGATCCCTGTTTTCACCGTATTGAGCCCCAATTTGTTGGAGGGTATTGGTGTGTATCACCGGGTTTTTCCGGTATCTATGATCATGGAGGCGGCAAAAGGCGAAGGGTCATGTTAAAACCAACTAAGAAGCGACAGTCGCTGCCAAGCGATGCACCAGCACCAGCACCAGCACCGGCTTCCAATGACGGTCCCACCGTCAGTGACAACCCTGAGCCTGAGTCTGAGTCGGATTTCGCGTGCAGTTTGGATGAAGCTTGCATGTACCTAAGCGATTTCCCGCCTCACCTGCTGACTACAGGTGGACTAGTCCCGCTGCTAACTATCGACGTGGATGATGAAGAAAGCTGGACTGGCAGTGGACCGGCGCCGGCAATAGCTGAATGGGAAATTCAATGGTGAGTACTGTATTGTTGCCGTATTATTTTGGTGGGGCTGGCTGGGTACTTCTTTAGGGGGCTGACCATTACTGTACATTAAAACTTTTTTTTTTGTTTTTCCTCAGAAAAGAAAACGGCTAATGGGGGGATTTCGATGGATAATATTGTACTGTAGGCTGATGTTTTCCTGCCGTACAGTATACTGTGTAATAAACCCGAAAAAATAAAACTATGCATTTATTCTACATGTTCAGTATCGTTTCATTATGTGTCTTCTACAGTATACTGTACAGTGGTATACAGTGCCTAACATCTGGGGGAAATAATAATTTTATTTCTAGGTGCCCTAGAACAGAAGTTCCCACGCCAATTGTCCGTGAACTTGACCGAGGCCCTAAGTAGTTCCCACGCCAATTGCGCGAATATAATGTAAAATAACCCGTTCTGTGGGTCTGAGCGGGTTGAAATTTGCCTGGTCCTCATGCGGAAGGACCCTTGCCATAGTGGCTAAATATCAGCTTTGCACGACCCACGGAACCGGAGATCCAAAAATACAATTTAAAAGCACATTACCAAAGTGGCTTTTTTTCTGCCATGCAAGTCAATGGCAGAAACCTGAACTTTAACATTACCCTGACTCCATTCTGTTGCCACGAGAGGGTCGCAATTTGCCATGCAATCCTGCCGCAACTAGGACTACATGGTGACCGATCTGGGCCCTCTAGGTTAAACAGAACCGGACTTGTTGGTTTCAGGTTTCTGCTCCTTCTGACTTAGCCGGTTCAAAGCTTTGTCCGCCATTACGCTCAATGGTAGGACCCTCCTCGCCGGCGTGACCCTTTCTCGCCGCCATTACTGCTCGGACCCTGTTGGGGTCAAGTGAGGGGGTTCCTAACATCTGGGGGCAAAAATAATTTTATTTCTAGGTGCCCTAGAACAGAAGTTCCCACACCAATTGACCTAGTTCCCACGCCAATTTCCCTAGTTCCTACGCCAATTGCGCGCTCATTGCTCTTTTTTTACAATGTTGCGGATCTTGCGGCTGTGCGGTCTGGCAGTAAAAAAACAGTGCAGTAAGCATCGACATTTGTTACACTGTCAAAGGAGCAAATGGAAACAATGGGAGATAATTCAACATGTTCTTTTATTGTGGAGTCAGTACAAAAACATTTATTTACAAATACTGTACAATGTTGAAACATTTCAAGTGCACAGCAATTATAACCATCAACACACAATAATACATACAGTACTGCAGCCTTTATTAAATTCTTCTGCCACATTGAAATCGGAGAAACATTTACAAAACATTTGTAAAACATGGAGATACCTGAAAAATGGACGTTTACACTGTATGAATATTAATTTATAATACAGTATACAGTATATACTGTATATTGTACTGTATATAAAATCTGTTTGTTTTTGGTGCATGGGGCACAGGGAGTTAAAGTGCCTTGCTTTTTATGTACTGTATTTGGGGCTTGTCTTTGGGGGTTTATTCATCAAATTATTATAATGAACTGCCTTTTGAAATTACAGTGCTGCTAACTATTTCAGCCACACACCTCCAGAGTTTTTAATCCCTCCCTAGCCAAGCGTCAATGGTCTGAGTCACCCTATCCTAACAACCCCCTCTCACCACTGGGTCATTAACCTTCTGCATATTGCCATTGTGTTCTTAATCCACCCCTAGCCCAGCTACAAACGCTCAGTACGCCTGCGTCTAATCATACCATCCCCCCCCCCCCAACCCTTAGAGGCCTGCTTTGGAAAATCCCCTCTCGAATTTGAAATGTAAATCTGACTGTGATGTGCACAGCACTGTGAGAATTGAGCGTAAACTGATACATGTTTTCACACCCTGATGAAATACAGTGTCAGTCAGTATGGTTTACAGTCACATGTTTTAAATTAAATACAGTACATTCTTTAATATCTTTAAAATAAAAATATATAAATATATAAATATAACATGTTCTTTTATTGGTGGAGTCAGTATAAAAACATTTATTTACAAATACTGTACAATGTTGAAACATTTCAAGTGCACAGCAATTATAACCATCAACACACAATAATACACACTGCAGCCTTTATTAAATTATTTTTATGATGAACTGCCTTTTGAAATTACAGTGCTGCTAACAATTTCAGCCACACACCTCCAGAGAATAATACATAATGCAGTCTTTATTAAGTTCTTTACATTTGTAAAACATGGGGAAACATGAGTAATGCACATTTATAAGAATATGATTTAATACTATATACAGTACTGTAATGTACTGTATAATACTGTATATATACTACTGTATATACTGTATAGTAATATTATTTTTCCTTCTTTATCTTTTCCTCATTCTGTCTGCAGTACAGTAGTTCATTGAGAGAGGAGAGGTTTTGTGTACATCATTACTGCTGTTTATATACTGTACATTTGACTGTACACGCAGATTTGACGGGACACAACGCCCCCATCTCCCCCTAGGCCACCCTTTTTCCTGGAACGACAAGAAAACAAAAACTTAGTTCAGTTACTGTACTGTACTGTATGTGCGTACTGTACTGTATTATGGCAGAACTACTGTACAGTAGGTGGCTGGTGCAGCTTTCTCTGTAAAGAAAAAAATGGAGCAGTTAGTAGGCAGTTACTGTAGTACTGTCAAACTAGTCTACTGTACTGTATACTGGAACTACTGTATACTCTGACTATCTGGAAAGAAAAAATCTGTGCCATACTTACCTGTATCATACTGTACTTACAATACTACAGCACTGTACTACTTTCCTGATGCTTGCCCATTACGCGCGATGACAATGGGCAACACAGTGGCAATATGGTCTATATATTTATTGCAGCGTTCCACGGTGAGTACATCGTTCCAAAAACTCAGTATGCCTTTCAACAACTCGTCCTTTTTGGAGGGTTTCGCCACTTTCCGGATATGGTCCTTCAGCTGATGCCAGACCATTTAGATCGGATTGAAGTCTGGCGATCTGTCATTGGAAAGAAAGGACAATTGGTTTAAGAGCTAAAAACAGTGGGGAACAAAAATGGGACACGGTCTACTGCACTTACTCCGCTGGCGTCTTCACCCAGTTGATGCCGCGCTCAAGGATATGCGCCGTTGACGCGGTGTGATTGTGATCGTTGTCCTGGTAGAAGCGGTGACCATTGGGAAAGTCACGTGTGATGTATTGCACTATCTCGGGCACAATGTTGTCTTGGAAGTAAGCTTTATTCATGATTCCTATAGCAAGAAAAGAAAAGTGCTCAAAAAACTGCACAATAGTACAGTACAGTGCATACGGTAAGGCAACACTAGTCAAGTACAGTGCATTAGGCGACATTATAGTTGATACATTTTACCTTCAAAGATGACAATGCATCCCGGTCCACGCCTAGAGATGGCACCCCACACATGCAGCTTCACAGGGTGTTTTGGCCACGGCTTCAAAGATATGCGGCCTTTTTTGTGGAACGCAAAGCTTGCAAATCTCTCCAGCGACACAGTAGACTCATCAGTGAAGATGCAATCCTGGAAAGTCTCCCCGCTGTCGATCCATGCCTGGGCCTGGACCACTCTTTTGATTTTGTTTGCGTCCCGTATCATGGGGTACGCTCTGTAATGACAAGGAATAAAATTTTTTAGCGGTACAGAGCAGTACAGTTTGCTAAACAACACTTTTACCTCCTGTACTGTCCAGTACTAACCTCACACGTCCATATTTCCATCCAATGCTGCGTCTCATCTTCTTTATGCTGCTCTCGGATACAGTCAGATTGTGCTTTTCCTGCAGAGTGTTTTTGACCCTTAATGCACTCCTCTCATCATTCTCCTCACTTATTTTGTCCACCAGAACAATGTAAAGAAATTATATTGTTTTATTAATATGCAGCAATATAAAATGTATATAAATGTAATGTTGTAATATACAGTAAATATAAATATACAAAAAATGTATACTGTTGTGTTGTACTATAAATATAAATATACATCCTATATATACCGTTGTAAGATTAATTGAAATATACAAAAAATGTATACTGCTGTACTATAAATATAAATAGACAAAATATATAGACTGTTGTACTAGAAATATAAATATACAAAATAAATATACTGTTGTAATATATATATATACATCCTATATATACCGTTGTAAGATTAATTGAAATATACAAAAACTGTATACTGCTGTACTGTAAATATAAATAGACAAAATATATAGACTGTTGTACTAGAAATATAAATATACAAAATAAATATACTGTTGTAATATAAATATAAATATACATCCTATATATACCGTTGTAAGATTAATTGAAATATACAAAAAATGTATACTGCTGTACTATAAATATAAATAGACAAACTACTGTACAGCATGTTGTAATATAAATCAACAGAAATAACAACAGTATTACAGTAGATACAGAACTGTACTGTAGATGTACAGTACAGTTTTCTATATTATTTTTTTTTGTTAAGTTTTATAAATATACTTACGCGTTTGTTACCCTTGGTGCCTTTTTGCGGTCTCTGTTTTTTCCGTATGCATGATAGCTCACGGTGGCTGCTGGCACAACGAGGCCAGAAGTAGCTAACCAGCTTTGGATATCTGCAATTCGGTGTCCGCTCGTGTACATCTCCTTCATTCGCATGCTGAGATCCTTGGAAATCTTTTTAACAGGCATTGCTGCGAGTAGAAAGAAATACTGTACAAACACAAGAATGTAAATTCGATGTTTAGTCGATGTGTATTCTATGTGCAGTGAATCCACAAAATGGATGGTGTATTTATACGGTAATGACTCACATTAGAGTACGCCCACTTTCAACACCTGTACCTGGCCGCCATGCAAAAAAGGTCGCACACTTTGCATAGCCCACCACTCGCTGATCTTTATCTGAACTTGCCCTTGTCCAGATACTGTACTGCATTGTGCCACCCGCTTCCATGGAGCATCCCCGGTTCTATGGACGCAAGAACCCACTCACCTCTGCCGTGCCTGTCATGCTGAAAAAGCGAAAGGCGGCAGCCGTTTCCACGCCAAGGGCAAAGCGACAGGCTAAGGCCAATAAAGAAAACCTTCTGCTGAGCCCAAAGGCTAAGGGTTTTCTTAGACGTCAGCCTCATTATGTGAAGAAGATATACGGTAATACGCTCTCTACGCAAAGCGAATGGCAGCCAACCCATCGAATCCGCAGACCAATTCCTCACATACGCTTCGACGACTCTGCTGTAGCTGTCCCGGAAATCTTCATCCCGTCTTCTCCACCCCCATCTTCTCCGGTTCCATCTGATGACGCTGCCGCCTCTGAAATCCACGGGTCACTGTATCCTTTGCGCTTAGACGACTCTGCTTCTCGTCCGGAAATCCAAAGGTCACCTTCTCCATCCCTCTTCGACGACGCTGCCGCTTCTCCTCTACCGGGTATCCACAGATCACCTCCTCCACTCTCCATCGATGCCGCTTCTGTCCAGGGAACCCCCATCTCATCCTCCGTTGCACCCATCCCCCCAGATGTCCACATGCCATGCACAAGCAGCTCATTAGACCGGATCCTGAATGGGATAACTGTGGATCTCCCCGGGAACTCTATTGTGCTGGCAAAGATAGATCTGCTTCTGGAGACAATGCTAAATGTGGAGCAGCGTGGGCTACAAATGGAACAACGGATGCTACAAATAGAACAACGGATGGATCGACGGATGGAGAAGATAGAGGCTGACATAGCGGGCATACATTATTTGCTCGGTGTTAATGCCCCTGTTTCCCCGACGCTGGAGCAGGGGGGTGACATGGATGTGAAGAAAGGGACCTTTGACCCCCTTCCATCACCAAGCGCACCCCCATCACCAAGCGCACCCCCTCCACCAGAAGATGCAGTGTACATGTATGCCATTGAGGAGGACATGACAACCCCGTCAAGACCACGCCAGGAGACAACCCGGCGACCACGACCGGAGGAAAGCTTCCTCCCAGAAAACCTACCATCGCCCGTCACCTCAAGTACACCCGCTCCCAAAAGACCTACACCCGCTCGCATCGAAACAGTGCCCGACATCACCCTGTGCGATCTGCCACCGCCGCTCAGGGAGAAGTATAGGGTGAGGAGTGCTGGTGTACCCCACAAGTATGCCTTGATCATTTTTAAGCACCATGTTCCCTACACGTTGTACTGCGAGTGGGTGTTCAAAGTGAACTACGATGGGAGTCGCCAAAAAAAGGCCCTTCCTGCCAATTTAAGGAAAAACATTGTGGAAGAATTTTGGCTTTTTTATCCTGTTACAGATCCTGTAATGAAAGGCGTTAGAGACTGCATTAAGGGCGTTTTGCGCCATGCAAGGAATCGGCCCTGGATGGACAATGTGGAGGACTTTCAGTGAGACCATACTGTTGTGCTGAACTGTATTGTACTGCACATGTTTTGCCCTACAGTACCTGCTGTACTTAAACAAAGGAGATGTTGTTGTGTGTTTTTTTTCACAGGACATGCACAACTCCAGTCCCTGAGGGCCGCAAACAGGCACGGTTTTCAAGGTTGCCCTGAAAACCTGCCCTGTTTGCTGCCCTCTAGGACTGAACTGGTGCAGGTCTGACTGACAGTGTTGCGCACCATCCCACTGTACTGTACTGTATACAGTACTGGGTTTCTTTAATAAAGGAGATGTTACTTAAAATGTTTCAACATTGTATTTGTAAATAAATGTTTTTGAACTGACTGCACCAATAAAAGAACATTTTCATTTCTCTCACTGTACTGTGCACTGTTTCCATTTGCTCCTTAGATAGTACTGTATAACAAAATACAGAGTAACAAATGTAGATGCTTGCTGCACTGATTTTTTACTACCTGGTCGCGCAATTGCCGTAGGAACTAGGGAAATTGGCGTGGGAACTAGGTCAATTGGCGTGGGAACTCCTGTTCTAGGGCACCTAGAAATAAAATAATTTTTGCCCCCAGATGTTAGGAACCCCCTCACTTGACCCCAACAGGGTCCGAGCAGTAATGGCGGCGAGAAAGGGTCACGCCGGCGAGGAGGGTCCTACCATTGAGCGTAATGGCGGACAAAGCTTTGAACCGGCTAAGTCAGAATGAGCAGAAACCTGGAACCCACAAGTCCGGTTCTGTTCAACCTAGAGGGCCCAGATTCGGTCACCATGTAGTTCTAGTTGCGGCAGGATTGCAGGGCAAATTGCGACTCTCTCGTGGCAACAGAACGGAGTCAGGGTAATGTTAAAGTGCAGGTTTCTGCCATTGACTTGCATGGCAGAAAAAAAGACACTTTGGTAATGTGCTTTTAAATTGTATTTTTGGATCTCCGGTTCCGTGGGTCGTGCAAAGCTGATATTTAGCCACTATGGCAAGGGTCCTTCCGCATGAGGACCAGGCAAATTTCAACCCACTCAGACCCACAGAACGGGTTATTTTACATTATATTCGCGCAATTGGCGTGGGAACTACTTAGGGCCTCGGTCAAGTTCACGGACAATTGGCGTGGGAACTTCTGTTCTAGGGCACCTATAAATAAAATTATTTTTGCCCCCAGATGTTAGGAACCCCCTCACTTCACCCCAACAGGGTCCGAGCATGTACAGTACTGTACTTTAAAATAAATTAAATATGCAATTTTACTATTACTGCGGGCGCACAGACTGTGTAGGTTGAACCGCGAAGGTATTAGACTTCAAACACAACAGCTCGCAAACGCCCCCATGTGTTTTTACATGGCATTGCAGTATTGCAGCCAGCGGGAATAAAATGCTTAAATCACGGGCGCGAAAATAACGCAATACACTCCGGCCGAAAACGATACAAAACCGAACATCACCGGGATATTCTGAAATTCGCAGAACTAGCCAAGTTAGAATAAAGTTGGTCGCCTCTGTAATACTCCACTACGGTATCCGCGTTGTGCCACACTTCCTACGTGTTTCGAAACGCAAATAACTGGTCTCTTCTTCGGGAGTAATTTTTAGTAGAAATACATCTACATGTTGTTCCATATGGAGTATTACATGTTCTACCTTTGCCAGTGTACCTGGTACAAAACTATAACAATATAGAAGCGCTCTAACTAAATCAAAGTCTAAACTTAGAGAAGATTGATGTGGTGCAGCTTGAAGAGTCGAATTGTTCCCAATTCCCAGCAGCAATAGATATTCCAAATAATCAGTTGAAAGGGAAGAAAAGAAAAAGAAAAAAGAGCGCAATAGTGAAGCAAGTTCACAACATGTAGCTTTCATATATAGATGGTGAGATATGCACTTACATCTCAGTGCCTGTACTCAGGCATACAGAGGCAACCAACTTTATTCTAACTCGGCTAGTTCCGCAAATTTCAGAATATCTCGGTGATGTTCGGTTTTGTATCGTTTTCGCCCGGAGTGTATTGCGTTATTTTCCCGGCTGTGATTTAAGCATTTTATTCCCGCTAGCTGCAATACTGCAATGCCGTGTAAAAACACATGGGGGCATTTGCGAGCTGTTGTCTTTGAAGCCATCCCCTATAACCCCTAACATACAGTACTGTACACATACTGTACAGTACTGTATATGCACATCAATGAGACTATGGGCCGGCGGGGGCAAGATGTGTTTGCAGCAGAGAGAGATCCGCTGCTCTCTCTGCGCAAACATCGGCACATTAAAAATTATTTAAAATACATTTTTATTCATAGTGTAGATGTGCAGGGGGTCTCGGGAGCTGAACCGCGTTGGTTTCAGGTCCGGGGACCCCCTGATTCCCGAGATACAGCCCCCTTTATGAGGTGCCGGTATCCCTCTGCATTTAAAGGTCCCGATCACGTGACCGCGGCCTGTAAACAAAGCAGAGGGATACCGGCACCCCCTAAAGGGGCCTGTATCTCGGGGAGCAGGGGGTCCCCGGACCTAAAACCAAAACGTTTCTGCTCCGGAGACCCTCTGCACATGTACAGTATAAATAAAACACATATATAAATAAACTTTCGTTCCTTACCTTTGCGGCTATGTGCTATGGTAGCGAAGCAGCATTTCTGTATTTTTAATAATATTGTACAGTGAGCAGGGGGTTCCCTGAGCCAGAAATCAAAACTCAGGGGGCCCCCTGCTCCTGCACAATATTATTAAAATACAGAAATGCTGCTTCATTACCATAGCTGATAGCCGCTAAGGCAATGAAGGGGTTAACCCACCGTGCCCGCTTTATTGTGGGTAGCAGGGGTGGGTGAAGGGGGTATTTGGCCCTTGGTGTGAGTTTAGGACTTGCGGGGGGGTTGCGGGTGCACTTAACCCCTTCACGACCGTAGCAGTTAATACCGCTACGGTCATGAAGGGGTTAACCCCTCCCGCTACCCCCCGCAAGCCATAAACAACCACCGTTGGGGCTAATACCCCCTTCACCCACCACATGTTGTGAACTTGCTTCAGTATTGCGCTCTTTTTTGTTTTCTTCCTTTTCAACGAGGTGCGCTGATTATTTAGGATATCCAGTGTACCTGGTGTATATTGGTATTTTGTCCCTGGGTAATGCAATATGGTAGTGCGTATTATGTTTTTGTCTCCTGTGAAACCGTAGAAATAAAATCAATGAGTCAAGGGTTCAAAGTAACAACGTGAGTTTATCTGCACCAAGGTACAAGAGAGAGAATTCAAAAATGAACTCATGCCTCTGAAAATATATTGCTTGGTATCACATTTTTATACATTTCAAAATGAGTAATACGCCCTTTAAGGGGGCTGGCTTAGAGATAAATAACAATTTGATGACTTATACAAAAATACATATTGATACATAAATATGCTTCATACGCTATATTATTATCCTATAATTTACCATAATGTGGGCCTCTTGACCTTCTGACTTAAGGAGTTTCCCTGTTCAGCCCTGTGTGTACTGTAGCTGTCAGATAACAGAAACTAAGGTCAGCAGAAATATCTAATGCAGGACAAACCTCTTACGAATGCATTTTCAATTTCTTTCATGACTCGTAGGAATTACACAAGGGCTAGTCACATCTAGAAGCGATACTCTGCAGAATCAAACATTCATAGATCATATACAAATATACGTACATTCAAACACTCAAAATGGCTACTGCGCCAAGATGGAGGTGATGATAGTCTGTCTTTATATAGCCTGAGCCACACACATTATCTCAATCTTCACACTCCCATCTCTAGGTACTCAATATTCCCAGGACTCAAGTTTTTCTCCAGAGACTACAACCGAGACCAACTGTGGTATATTTAGTCTTAAGCGCCAGAGGCCTGTTTTGTTCATCAGTTTTCAATCCAGATGAAAATATTTTTACTGAGTCCAATTTGCTTTATTTTGTACACTAAACTCTTGTGTGGAACTGTATCAAAAGCCTTTGCAAAATCTAAGTAGACAACATCAACTGCATTACCCTGGTCTAAATTCCTACATACCTCCTCAAAGAAACAAATAAGGTTAGTTTTGCATGTTCTAGCCTTCAAATCCTTGCTGACTATTACTAATAATTTAGTTTTCCATGACGTAGTCCTGAATATCATCCCGTATTAAACCTTCAAGTAGTTTCCCCACTATTGATGTAAGGCTTACAGGTCTTTATTTTGCTGGGCTTGATCTATCTCCCTTTTTAAATGTAGGCACCACATCTGCTTTACACCAATCTTTTGGTACTGAGTCTGTGGAAATAGAGTCCTTGAATATTAAATGTAATGGTTTGGATATTACTGAACTTAACCCTTTAAGAACTCTTGGATGTATGCCATCGGGGCCAGGTGCCTTAATTACTTTAATTTTAACAGGCCGCCTATGAACTTCTTCCTCAGTTAACCAATTGTTTGTTAATATAGAGATTGTGGATTCCTCCTGCAGTACTTCTATTGAAATTGATTCTTCCCTGGTAAACACAGAGGCAAATAATATGTTTAATACCTCTGCTTTTTCCTTATCTCCAAAAATCTGCCTGCCCATCTCACACTGAAAGGATCCTATATTTTATTTTCTGATTTTTTTGTTATTAAGTTACTTAAAGAACTTTTTAGGCATGATCTTACTTTTTATTGCAATACTTTTTTCATTATCCATTTTTGCTAATTTGATTGCCCTTTTGCAATTTTTGTTACATTCCTTATAATTCTGA
This sequence comes from Ascaphus truei, assembly GCF_040206685.1. Taxonomy (NCBI): domain Eukaryota; kingdom Metazoa; phylum Chordata; class Amphibia; order Anura; family Ascaphidae; genus Ascaphus; species Ascaphus truei. The sequence goes on from NC_134495.1 coordinate 43,460,121, forward strand.
TACGATGGGGGCTATGCACTAAGCTCAATGGCTTTGCGTTCTGATTTGGCCAAAAAGCAGGTTCGTTAAAAAGTGAAGCCGGGGACGCGATTCACTAAGGCCTTGAGGCCATTTTTTAACGTACCTGCTCAAAATAGCTCAGAACAGCCACAGCGTACGTGTTGCTTTTTTCCCCCCGCTAGAGTTCTGAACCTTTCCGTTCGCTAGCTGATAGGAAAAAAAGCCGCATGTAACATCTGCATGGAGATTTGCCATCTCCATGCAAGACTGTTACAGGCGATCGTACACTAAATAAATACATTTTAATAATAGTGAACATGAGCAGGGGGTCTCTGGAGCTGAACCGCATTGGTTTCAGGTCCGAGGACCCCCTACTTCAGGAGATATAGGCCCCGTTATGGGGTGCCGGTATCCCCTGCAGTTTAATGCTCCCGCGTCACCTGACCGGGATATTTACATTCTGCAGGGGATACCGGCACCCCATAAAGGGGCCTATATCTCCTGAAGTAGGGGGTCCCTGAGGCTGAAACCAATGCGGTTCAGCTCAGGAGTCCCCCTGCACATCTACACTACTGTCAAAACACACACAACAATAAACAATAATTCAATACCGTAGCGGCTATACGCTATGGTAATGAAGCTGTTTTAATGTATTTTTAATAATAGTGTGCGGGAGCAGGGGGTCCCTTGAGCTGAACCGCATTGATTTCTGCCTCAGAGACCCCCTGCTTCCCAAGTTACAGGCCCTGGTATGGGGCATCGGAGGCCAATGTCGCCGCCATCTTTATAGCGTCCAAGACGCGACGTGGGCTCTATAAAGATGGCATCCGCACAGGCACCGATGCCCCAAACCGGGACCTGTAACTCGGGAAGCAGGGGGTCTCTGAGGCAGAAATCAATGCGGTTCAGCTCAGGGGACCCCCTGCTCCCGCACAATATTGTTAAAATTTACATTAATGCAGCTTCATTACCTTAGCGGATAGACGCTAAGGCAATGAAGGGGTTAAGGCACATTAGCATGTTTATTGGGGACAATTGCCCCCAATAAACAAAACACATCCCCCCCACCCCCTAACCCATACAGTACTGTAATGGGCAAAATTACTATTATCCACATATGGATAATAATGCATTTGCCCATTTTAAATACATATAAATTACAATAAATACAGTCAAAACATATTACACTTACCTTTTACAGGCACCCACGATGAAGGCCATCATCATCCTCATCTTCATTCTGCCCATGCCCCTCCGGTGCTGCAAAACATGCACAACAATCACAATAGCCAATGTAATGTCCCTAACCCCTTAATCACCATAGCGGTTATTAACCGCTACAGTCATTAAGGGGTTAACCCACCCTCACCCACCACTCGGGAGGCCTACATACTGTCCCTCACTAACCCCCCACCCGTGAGGCCTAACCACCCTCACCCACTACCCACAAGGGAGGCCTACCCACATACCCTTGGGTCCAATACCCCCTCCCCCCCCCCCAACACATACAGTACAATAATGTGCAAATAACTATTATCCAGATATGGATAATATATTATTTGCCCATTATGAAACACATAAAACATGCATAAATCAAAACATGAATTTGTAATCTTAAAATCACCACATTGCATGTTAAAATAAGTCCAGCATCGATTGTAAATATAAGGCAACAAATCAGCAGCTCCACAAATGTGTATGAAATGTCACACAATTGCATGTGTGTACATGATGCAATTAATCTGTGCATCATGTAACACTATGCAAAATATATGTAACGATAAAATACACTATGAACAATGTCCCCTAACCACCAATGCCATAATGAAAATCAATTAGAAACTAAGCAACATCAATGCAATTAGCAATCAATTAATCAATTTTCTCAAACAATTACAATACATTACAAATCAATTATACAATTCCCTATTCAATTCCTAAAGCCAAACCATAGCCAAAACAATTCTAATTTAAAGTAACCACCATCATTCTAATCTAACTACCAGAAAGAAGCCATTACCTCAATACAAATTACATTATTCACAACAATGACAAAATAAAGCTGCTAAATACATTAGCCATACATGAAAAGAACATAAACATTAGCAAAACAATCAATTATTATCCCTGTATGTCTATCTATACAGATAGATAAACATAACATACAGGGGCAATAATACAGCATAAAATAAAATGCATTTACATACAAAAATCACATAGAATACACCCATTCAGTGTCCATGAATGTATTATATACATAGCTACATAGCTACATTCACGGGCATTAAATGGGACTGAAAAAATAAAATACATGAATCAAAAATCAAAAAAACCTGTAAAAGTAAAAATAATAAACTTTTCTTTTGTTTACTCACCATTAGATGTCCACTCTCCGAAATCCAAGTGACCCGGAAGCACAGGAACCAATCCACAGGTAAACCATAAAATAAAAAACCATAACAAATCCACGTCTGTGTCTTCTTTGGGGTCTTCTCCGTCTTCTTCTGTCTTCTTCTTCTTACGCCACGCCCTTCTTCTCTTCTTAGGAGAGGCTTGGGGGAGAACGGATGTGATGTCTTTGAAAGCCTGTCACATGGTACTAGAGCCAATCAGAGTTGGGATGTATTTCCCACGCTCTGATTGGCTACCGTACCATGTGAGGCCGGCCATCTTTCTTTTCATGACGTCATCTTAAAGTCAGTTGTAGCACAGCCATTCTGATTGGCTGGCGTCATTGCCTTTAAATGACGTCATCAAAATTATTATTTTTTCCCCAAATCACATGGTTTTCACCGGGGACTCACGTGGGCCTGGGGTATTAACCCTGTATGTAAAATAATAGATCATGTGTTTATGGAGGGGCACAGGGGGTGGGCTATATATTTAATAAATATAATGTTTATTGTGGGGCAATGTATTGTTTTTATTGTGGGTACTGGGGGTGGGGGGAGGGGGTATTGAACCAAGGGTATGTGGGTAGGCCTCCCGGCTGGGTATTGGGTGAGGGTGGTTAGGCCTCATGGGTGGGGGGGTAGTGGGGGAGGGTATGTAGGCCTCCCGACTGGTGGGTGAGGGTGGGTTAACCCCTTAATGACTGTAGCGGTTAATAACCGCTATGGTGATTAAGGGGTTAGGGGACATTACTGTACATTGGCTGTTTTTATTCTTGTTTCTGTTTTGCAGCATCAGAGGTGGCATGGACGGTGATGAAGATGCGGATGGCCTTCATCGTGGCAGCCGGACAAGGGTGAGTGCTATATGTATTTAATGTATTTATTGTTCTTTATGTATTTAAAATGGGCACATTCACTATTATCCATTTGTGGATAATAATAATTGTGCCCATTACTATACTGTATGCGTTGGGGTGGGGGGGGGGTTATGTCTTTATAAGTATGTATGTGTTTTGACATTAATTGGGGGGGCACAGAATTGGTACTGCAGGCTTGCGGGTAACACCCGAGGGCTCTCGCCGGCCTATAGTTTCATTGATGTGCATATATGTGTATGTTAGGGGGGTATAGGGGTTGTTGGGGTAATATATATATATATATATATATATATTTAGTGTGGGGCTGTTGTGTGTGTAATTTTTTTATTGTGGGTAGCGGGGGGGTGTGAAGGGGGTATTTTGCCCCAACGGTGGTTTGTTTAGGGCTTGCGGGTGGGTAGCGGGAGGGCTTAACCCCTTCATGACCGTAGCGGTTAATATTAACCGCTACGGTCGTGAAGGGGTTAAGTGCACCCGCAACCCACCCGCAAGCCCTAAACAAGCAACAAGGGCCAAATACCCCCTTCACCCACCCCCGCTACACACAATAAACCTGGCACGGCGGGTTAACCCCTTCATTGCCTTAGCGGTTAGCCGCCCAGTGTCTTTCGTGTCTTTCGTGATGTCTTCATTTGAACCTGTATTGCTGAATGAATTGCCAATCCTGTACCTGATTGCTTCATTGTCCAACCCCTAAGTAAGTGTCCATTTCTTCTCTGTTATTTGTATCATCTTGTGTGTTCTCCTTCTTTAAGGAATATCTTTAATATATCTAAGTCGTGTTCAATTCCACCCAGACATTTTGGTGTATATTATACCGTGTCACAAGCTACCGTGACAAACAGCCACCACCACTTTCCCTCACCCCTACCGTACACCCTCCGGTGCCTCCGCTACTTATACTCTCTCATCCGCAGCTCACCTCCCCGTCGGCTCTCCCCCCATCTCCCCCCCTTCACCCGCAGCTCTCACAACATGCAGGCCCCGTTTTCTCTCCCCTCAGTGGGGACGCCAGGAGCGCCGGGGAGGGGGGGTGGAAGGAGCGCACGCCGCTTCTCCTCACCACCCGCGGGGCCCTGTTCTTTCTCCCCTCCCTTCAGCGGGGACCGCCGGGAGCGCGGGTGTAATGGATCAGGGGACACGCGCCTCTCAGCGGGTCCTGTCACCTCAAGGTCCACGGCAGCCTCCTGCCCTGCTTCTCCGCTCTCTCAGCAGCTTACCTCCTCCACGCCGAGCCGTTCCTCCGCAGTGCACGCCGCACCTGCAGGCACGCGATCGGGGCGCACACACGGCAGCCTTACAGAAGGCACGAGCACCAGATCCTCTTACCTGCCCTCCCGTGCTACTGGCGCTGCCCCTCATCGGCTGCAGGCCATTACTAGCGTTCACACCCCTGCCTCCCTCCTGGACCTATCCCTGCGTTCACTCAGACAGGCCTCCGCTCCTCCCCCTGCTACCATTGGTCCTTCCCCCTTTATTACCTCAGTCTGCCCTCTCCGTCGTCGCTCAGCATAGCTTCTCTGTGGCTCCTGTGTGCAGTAACTTGTGCTTAGATCTCGGTTCCAGCTCCTTGTTCCTGACCCTGCCTCTGTTTGGATTTCTCTGGTTTGATCTCGGCTTTACTACGTGTACCCCTCTACTCCTGGACTCTGCTTTGTACACCACTACGCTGCTCTCTCCTGCCCCTGACCCTAGGCTCTTGGACATTAACCCTCCGATTTCTGGCACCCCGGACTCTGCAAGTATATGGTTAACCCTTTTCTCACCAGGCCCGGCAACGCAACTTACCACACTCCGGGCACGCCCTCACTGCTGTGGGTGCGTTATACCCTTACCCACCTGGAGACTGGCCAGGTCTGTGGGCATACAGGCATTAAAGCGGGGGTGAAAAACGCGCAGGGAACAAGGGGGGGGAGAGAAACACCGGCAGGGATGGGAGGGGGGGGGGAGAGAACCACCGCCAGGGACGGTGTGGGGGAGAAACAAGCACCGGGGATAGGGGGGGGAAACCGATCGTCTGGGATGGGGGGGACGGACTCACACACCCCCACCTCCCCACCCAAGATTCACACCCGCCAACCCCCCACCCAATCCCCCATACACCCAACCAAGATTCGCCAACCCACCCACCCACCCAAGATTCACCCCCCCACACCCAAGATTTACCCCTGACTCAAAATTCACCCTCACCCAACCCACCCAAGATTCAGCCCCCTTCATCTAACCCAAGATTCACCCCCCCCCCCCCACCAAACAATTATTAGGGATTCACATCCCGGGCAACGCTGGGTCTCTCAGCTAGTAATCTATATATTATAACTCCCAGCATCATCTGGTCTCGTTATGATAGTTATGTATTTCCAAATAAGATAAGAAAGGAAACCAGATATCCGTAAACTTAGAGTGTTTCTGTCGTAAGGGAAAAATAATGCTCTCTAAAGCACTTATCTCCAATGCTCTAGTCAACCATTGTGTCATATTTGGTGCCAATACATTCTTCCAGTTAGCCGCCAGATTGTACATTGCTTCTAACAGTGAATGTGTGATTAGAAAACGAGTTAGATTTAAGGACATACTTTTTATCCACATCTAATGCACCCAACAAAACCACTAGAGGATCCAAATGGAGACTAAAAACAATCATTTCCTTTATGTCTTCTAAAACTTGTATCCAATAGGTTTGTATTTTAGAACAAGACCGCCATATATGAAAAAAAAGGTGGGGGGGAAACAAGCACCGGTGACAGGAGGGGGGAAACCGATCGCCTGGGACGGGGGGACAACTCACACACACCCCCATCTCACCACCCCCCACTTCCCCACCCAAGAGTCACACCCCCCACCCAAGATTCATCCCCACCCACCCCCCACCCAAGATTCACCCCCCCATCCAAGATTCACCCCCCACACACACCCACCCAAGATTCAACTTAAGATTCACCCCTACCCAAGATTCACAAGATCCACCCACCCAAGATTCACAAGATCCAACCACCCAAGATTCACCCCCCCCACCAAACATTTATTAGGGATTCACATCCCGGGCAACGCTGGGTCTCTCAGCTAGTAATCTATATACTATAACTCCCAGCATCATCTGGTCTCGTTATGATAGTTATGTATTTCCAAATAAGATAAGAAAGGAAACCAGATATCCGTAAACTTAAGAGTGTTTCTGTCGTAAGGGAAAAATAATGCTCTCTAAAGCACTTATCTCCAATGCTCTAGTCAACCATTGTGTCATATTTGGTGCCAATACATTCTTCCAGTTAGCCGCCAGATTGTACATTGCTTCTAACAGTGAATGTGTGATTAGAAAACGAGTTAGATTTAAGGACATACTTTTTATCCACATCTAATGCACCCAACAAAACCACTAAAGGATCCAACTGGAGACTAAAAACAATCATTTCCTTTATGACTTATAAAACTTGTATCCAATAGGTTTGTATTTTAGAACAACACAGCCATATATGAAAAAAAAAGGACCTTCATAGTTACATAGTAGATGAAGTTAAAAAAAGACATGCTGTGACGGTAGTGGGTAGCCAGTCCAAATAATAAAGGTGAAGCCCAACTGGTTACCCCTGAAAACTGTGGGTCCCTGTCAGATAAAGTAGCACCATAAGCCAGGGACAATAATGTATATCTAAAACCTGTCCTGTTGTGAGTTTTACCTGTTCCCCTTTCTCAATATAACTTAACGTGATTTGTAACCGGCGCTAACCACACCCAATCAGTGAATAATAGTGCACAAAATTAATAACTGTGTGTAAAGGTGATCTCTAATAAATTTCTCAACCTTCCAGGAATGTGTACAGATTCCTTTCAATGATAACTTGTCCAGGGTGGGAAGGGAGCGAAGATAGCAGGGATACACCATAAAAAATAGAAAACATATAATAGTGCAGCAAATCAAAACAATCTGGATAGAGCAAACAAATCTTGGCTCTGTAGCAGTGCCTACTTACAGCAGGTCAGATAATAAACCGCATTGATCTACACAATTGGTAGAAAGGAGTCAGGATCTTCTATAACAGCAGTGGTTTTTCTATAACAGCAGTGGTTTTCAGCATGGAATACAGGCAGATCAGCTCAACCGTCGGGAGATGTAGTGGGATCAATATCATGCAAAACAAGGGCAGACCATGGTGCAGATCGCAAATAAAATTTTATATTAAAAACAGCAATATAACTTTAAGAACCATACTCACAATAAGTACATATTCTGTGTTCACGTAAGGTTTTACTTGAGGCAAATGGAATGCCGGCCCAGTGTGGAACAAATAGCAGCTGATCTTCTCCTTGACTCGCATCAGACCGGATGGTAGATGGCGTCTGACGTCACGTCCGCTGTGTGAGTGACAGCGTCCGGTCTTGGAGCTTTGGAGAGGAGCAGTGAGGGAACTCGGCAGCTCAGGAGCCTTCAGTTGAAAGGGCAGCTGCAGCAACTGTGAATGGCTCTACGCGTTTCGTTGTCAATGACAACTTCCTCAGGAGCACGAATAATCCCCTAATGGGTTCTTAAGGATATATATAGGATGAATAATTAAACAATCAATCAATTTAATAAATAATTTAATTTTAATAAGCACACTGGTTCTCCGGTTTTAAACGGTACATAACTCAGTGGTCAAAGAACGACGCAACAATAATATATAAAGATGAAATAACAATATTAAAGAATATTATAAATAGAGCAATTTATAAAAATGTATAAAAAGGTTTAAACAACTTGATCATGCAACTAATGTGCATCTATCTTGTCAGTGTAGACAGATTGAGTGGCAAGCTACTGGTTAAAATGCTCTCTTGGACAATCCAATATAGAAGCCACTTTGTTAGTTTGCACGCTGCAAATGATGGGAGGCAGTGCCGCCAGCTGACTCACGTGTAGGCGTCTGAGTCATGCGCGTGCACCCGTGTGCTACTCAATCTGTCTACACTGACAAGATAGATGCACACTAGTGCACTCTACTTATGACTTAGTACTGACCTGCCCTCTCATTAGCACTGACCCTTTATTGACCAGCTCTGACTAACAGAGCAGGTGTCGGGTCAGTGCCGTTTACCTTAGTTACACCTATGAACTGTGTGAATAATCAGTAAAAGTTTAAAGGTATACTTCAGATGTGAGGGTCACAGGCATACCACACATTGAGCTGTGCCTGCTGTTTCTACCAATGTAGCTAGTGTATGTATTAGTGCTATACATTTGCCATAACTCTTCTGGCTGCGGAATACATTAACCCCTACATACCCAGTTTCAAACACACCTAGGACTTACCATCTATCCAGGTGACTGGGTTTGATTACATTACCCTGATTTTACCATTTACACCTTATAGCAACGGGATTTACACCACTATCTGCTCTACTTCTTGTAGTACCTATCTAGCAAAAATTTGGAGTCGCAGTGCCACGATTATTGTTCATGGCTACTGGCAGACCAAGCTAGGGCCTATTTCTGTGGCCGCTGTGTTTATTATGTATTCAGGATATGTACACTGATACTTACCTTTACAGTTGAGTTTTACACCTCTGGTTACTCTTACAGGTGTTTCATTATACCCACCTGTTCTGATTGCAGGACACTTATGTTGAGTGTTCCTGTCATCTTTATCGTTGATCCAGAACCTGGCATTACATGTTCAGAATTTAGGGTCCAAGTATTTAATACTCGTTTTGATCCCCAATATTTTAATAGTGGTTTATTAAAGTTGTTTTAATGGTAGCCCTGTTTCCCCCACCCCTAAGTGAGATATAGGGGGGGTGACTGTAAATAGCTACCGGTGCTGCCCCTTTACCTGTTTGGTACGCAGGAGCCTAAGCCTTCGCCGCTGGAAGCCTGGGGTGAATTACTCTTACTACTACTATATGGTGCAGCGCCTCCACCTGCGATGGCTCCCAGCAGAGCGGGAGTTGTTCCTCGCAGGACACATACAAATGAACACATACACTGGATGTGAAATAACAAAGGGCTTTACTGAACATAACATATCTCTTAACGCTCTAATGTACTGACAAATAACTTTATAATAATATCTTATAACTCTACCCACTAAAGACACAACTAGCCACACACCTCGCAGGGCTTTGTACCCCACACCTTATTCCCTGAGTCCCAAGTGTCCCAAGAGTTATGCAACCCACCCCTTAGGCATGATCAGTGCCTGTGTGGTATCAGTAATGGTGGTGCACTTGGTGACTGTACCTGCCGAGTGTTTCCACACTCGGTATGATGAATCTTCACAAAGGATCCGCTGATCCTGCGATGAAACCTGCCTCCGCGTGGGGTGATGTCCCGCCAGATGCTCCCACCGTGAAGACTATCTCTTTCTTGAAGAGGTTTGTTCCCAGACCAAACTTGCCAGGCCACGTGCACACAGCTGTGTCCCTGACTATTTTATAACACACCTGACTGCTGAGGGGATCCGTTCCCTATCTAGGGCATGTCCCTGTAGCAGCTCCAACCTTTCAATGACTCAGGGCCTAACTGGGCCTGGGGTGTAGGGGCTACTTGCCTTCCTGCACGCAGAGCTCCTTCTCTAATGGGACAGGTTCCTATCCTAGGGCCTGTCCCTGTGACCACCCACCCTCACTAGTGGGAAGTCAGGGCCTCAATTCTAGCCTAGGGATTCCTGGCCTAGGGCAGAAGCTCGCAGCTCTCTGCCCCCCTTCTTTCCCCCTCTGTCTCCTAAGCTTGACTGACTCATGTGCTTCACAGTCTGTTTCCTGACTCTGCACACAACATTGTATCAAATCCCCTGCTGCAGAGAATCTGCAAGTCTCAGTGGCTGGCTGGCTGCAGATGACAGGGATCATAGGGCATTCCCCAGAGGCTGCTGGGAGATGTAGTCCACTCAGGACCTCTTTCCTATGGGAACCGCGTGCGCGATCTCTCCTGCGCCTGTGCGAAGCTGCAATGGCCGCCGCTACCCTTGCCAACCTCTGCGCATTGCGCGAACCTTGCACCACCCACAACATGGCCACCACGGCTATCTGCGCATGCGCAACCCTTCGTGCATGCGCGAGCATCAGGACCCCGACGGCGCCAACCCAGATGGCGGGGCCCACCGGGAGAAGTTGCCTTCCCCTTCCCCCACTGTCACAGGGGTAAGGCAGGGGGCAAAGGAAAATCAGGGGAACCGGGAGTGACGATCTTACACTCTCCCCCTGGTGAAAATACCAACGTCCCCGCTTGGAGGACAGCATCACCCAGCACAAAGTTATATAATAAAAATGCAGGACATGATATATACAACTTATCACATGTGCTTTGTATGAATTGGTACACCACATAACAACCACAGTAATACCCGAGGCCAGCTGAGTGTAAGCTGTTTGCTGAGACCAATTGTGGGGTGCCCTTAACTGATAATGTGGGGGTACCTCACTTTGACTGTTGTGAGCCTCCGCCTGGGTAATCTCTTGGAGATCATGCTCTGGGGTAACAGTCACTGGTTCCGTACTACTTCCTCCCCCTGGTGGAAGGAATAGCACAGTGTCTCTTGGCCAGACCTTTACCCGGCCATCCGCGGCATGGATGCGGTAGGCCAGGAGATCTTGACCTTTTCCGCTGTCCACCACATGGTGAATGGAGCGCTCCTTTTTGTGCTTAAAGGAGGCAATTTTCACGGTATCACTCACAACACAGTCCTTGTCCCTGAGCACATGGGAGGCTTCCACTGGGAAGCGAGCGATAAGCAAAGTCTCTGTACTCAATGTCTTTACCACATCCTGCAGGGGGTAAAGGGTTGGTGCCTCACCACTACGGTGATTCACGATGGCCAACAGGTCCTCGGGGACGCAGTCAGTTCCCACCTCGGCTGTCTTGGTACCTGTCCCCGGCACTTCTGGAGAAGTCCACTCACTTTCTGGAAACTCGGGAGCGTTGGATCCCAGTCCTGGGACCATTTGGGTTGGAGTGCACGGACTCACACTCAGTCCAGGTAGGGTAGCGATTATGGTGACACACGGGCCCACCGTCAGGTCATGAGCAACCTCACCTCGGGCCCACGGGCCCACCGCAGAGCAAGCGGCAGCATCTGGATACACTTCATCTAGGGTACACGGACTCGCAGCAGGCTCTGTATCCGCCGAGATAGTTGGCACTGTGTCTTTGCAGGAGTGGTCCGCCGGCTGGCGCATCACCACGAGTTGTTGGTCGCTGGAATCACTAAGAGAGGATGGGGGTAGAGACACCTTACCCTGTGATTCCGGAATCTGCGGTTCTGGAATCTGTGGTTCTGAGTGTGGAACCCAGTGATTTAGAGTGGCGCTTTAACACAGTGCAAGTGATCTAAAAAAATATAAAAGTGGTGAAACTGAAAAAACTCTCAACCTTCCAGGGAATATACACTGATTCCCTCGCAAAACGTATGGATCCAGGGGGGGGGAAGGGAGCAGGATCGTCAGGAACACCCAGAAAAAAACATATACATACAGATCATGGTGTGGTATGAAAATAAATATGAGTCAGAACTCTGGAAAAACTTGGCTCTTATGAATAACCTACTTACAAGAAGTAGGATTTAAACCAGCGTTTGTATAGGTAAAGATGAGTATATTGGCTCTTCTACTTGAGATCGCAGACTGCAGCAGACTAGTAGTTTAAATGGTATGCCTGCTGGGACTTTAACTTTCACAGTACAGCAGCCGCATTCGTTCAGAGAAGAGAGGAAAACATAGTGTTTTACCAGGTAACACCAATTTTTATCGTAGTAGCATAAAAGATATGTACTCACAATATATCATGTGAACACAGTCACATAAAGGTATCTTGAGGGCAACAGCGGCTCGGCAGATGGAAAAAAACGAAAGGGTCTTCCACTCCACTCAAACTTCCCTCCGCGAGGGTGCCCCCTCGTCCGGTGCCGATGGATGGCGTCTGTCGTCACTTCCTGGCCTGGTGGTGACGACTTCCGGTACGGGCGGGAAGATCGGAAGGTTGGAGGGCTCGCCTGACCGCAGCTGCGCCTCTAGGGTAGGAGCAGGTTGACAGACTGCTTCCTTCCTTGACTCGGCTCAACGCGTTTCACTGCATCCGCAGCTTCCTCAGGAGCAATGATTGTGTCCCATAATGGGTGTTACTTAAATAGCATCTTCAATTAAGACACTAATTGGAAAAACACTTAATTACATTACACACAGATTCTCCCACATGGGTACATAATACTGTGGTCAAAAAAATACGGCGCAATAAATACATATATTAGTTTTATTCACTCTCATATGAGAGGTTGTAAAAGATAAAAATTAAAACATATTAAAAAGCTAAAAATCATCATTAAAACTCGGATAGTTAGTAATTATTAGAGAAGGTCCATACATAGAGGGGGAGAGAGAGAGAACATAGATTAGAAAAGTAGATGCAGTATATATAAAATCTGATAGCAGCATATTTATATATAAAATTAATAAAATTCGATTAAATTATTTACATATATCAAGATAATTAAAGTGCAAGTGCAATAATTAGAGGAAAGGTGCAATCTCAAAATCCACATTAAGACCGTTAGGTGTCAGTGTATTAAGTTTATGTACCCAGTACATCTCTCTTCTACTTAAGTCTAGATTTCTATCCCTTCCTCTCCAATGTTGTACTACATGCTCGATTGCAGTAAATTTCAATCCTGCTGTATTGGAGTTGTGAAATATAGAAAAGTGCTTAGAGACATTGTGGGACTGGATACTTCTTCTGATATTGCTCAGGTGTTCTAAGATGCGTATCTTAATTGCTCTTGTGGTTTTACCCACATATTGTAGCCCACATGGGCATTCAAGGAGGTAGATTATGTAATTTGAAGTACAATTCATATATTGTTTTATTTTATATTCTTCATTTCTATTGTTACTCATAAATTTCTTTTTATCTTGATTTTTGTGTCCGCAGGCTTTGCATGAACTGCAACCATAGAAACCCTCCAATTTTTGGAGCCATCCATCTTTCTTTGTTTCCAGTTTTTTTAAAGCACTTGGAGCTATCATCCCCTTCAGGTTTTTTGCTTTTTTGAAGATAACCTTGGGGTGCTGTGGCATATTATCTTTCAAGATAGGGTCATTTAATAAAACATGCCAATGTTTATTAATTATTTTCTTGATATTGTTTGACTCTTTATTAAAAGAAGTTAAAAATGCTGTGTCGAAATTTATATTGGGAGTTTTGTCTTTATTTTTAGGTACTATTAAGTCCTGTCTATTTAGACAGTTAGCCTTATCAAATGCTGCGTCCAGGAGGTCTGTCTTATAGTGTTTCTCAGCAAAGCGTTCTTTTAGTATATTGCACTGATCATTGAATACTACTGTATCAGTGCAGTTACGACGCATCCTCCTGAACTGATTATATGGGACATTGTCCATCCATAAATTCTGGTGACAGCTTGTGCGTAAGATATAATTATTACTGTCAACTTCCTTAAAGTAGGACCTAGTTTTTAACGTACCATTCTCTATGTAGATAGTAAGATCTAAATAATTAAGGGAGGTTTTGCTTGTAACAGAGGTGAATTGTAAGTTATAATTGTTTATGTTTATACTTGATAAAAAGGAGTCCAAACTCTCCTGGGTGCCTCCCCAAATTAAAATGACATCATCGATGTAGCGCCGCCATAGGACAAGGTCCGCCCCCAGGACGCCACCGGGCCATATGTGATGTTCCTCCCAGAGTCCCATGAAGAGATTGGCGTAACTGGGAGCAAACCTCGTACCCATGGCGGTACCACATCTCTGAATGTAGAAATTGTTGTCAAACCAAAAATAATTTTTATCAAGTATAAAGCATATACTATCAAGAATGAATTGGACTTGCTGATCATTCATATCTTGGTCTTGTTTGAGAAAGAAGTTTACTGCTTCACATCCTAGGTTTTTCTCTATAGACGTGTACAGAGATGCGACATCTATAGTAGCCATAATGAACTTATCATTCCAAATGATACTTTCTAATAAATGTAACACATCTGTGGTATCTTTCAGATATGATTTAAGATTTTTAACATGGTTTTGGAGAAAGGTATCAATATAAGCCGACAAATTTGATGTCAATGAATTAATACCGGAGATAATCGGTCTTCCGGGAGGTTGTTGCATACATTTATGGACTTTAGGCAATATATAGAATATCGGTAGTTGGGGATACTCATTGAACAAGAATTTGTACTCATTTTCATTGAGTATACCCAATTCCTTACTCCGATCTAGAAGTGTTTTTAGATCGTTTGTAAAGGTAGTAGTTGGATTGTATTTTAGAATTTCATAGGTCTTTTTGTCTCCTAAGAGGCGGTTAGCTTCCTTTAGGTAGTCATCTCTATTTTGGATCACTACCCCTCCTCCTTTATCAGCCTGTTTGATAACTATATTTGGGTTTTTGGTTATTTCTTCTAAGGCAGCTCTCTCTTCTTTATTCATATTATTCCTCATTTTTGATTTATTATTTTTTGAGAGCTCTTCGAATTCTTTGACAATTAGATTATAGAAAACCTCTATGTGGTTACCCTTACAATAGGTGGGATTAAAAGTAGATTTATTTCTAAAACTCGTGTGTTTAAATGTATCACTTTCTGGCTCAATAAGTTGTTTAGGATTGCTCATCCTTGACTCAACATTTTTACTTAGGAAAAATCTTTTAACTGTTAGTTTTCTAATATATTTATTTGCGTCCACAAAAAGTTCGAAATTATTTGGGCCACAAGTTGGAGCAAAGGACAAACCCTTGGAAATGACACTTAATTGTGAGGATGTTAGTTCTACATTACTGAGATTGAAGATGTTTTTAGTTTTATCGGGGTGGGGTTTTCTCACTATTTTCTTTCTTCCCCCCCGTTTTCCTCTCTGTCTCTTTCCCCTTTGGGGTAATTGCTCCCCTCTTCTTTCTCTAAGAGGGGAGTAAATGGGTTTTTTGTTTCCCAAATGCTTATATCTAGGAGATCACTAGTCCCTGTTGTTCCAATGGGTGAACGAGATCTACTAGCTTTTGCATATTTAGCAGAATCATATCTCTCTCTTTCTCTTTTTCTATCTTCTCTTTCTCTTCTTAGTTCTTTCTCTTTTTGATATTCACGCTCTTTCTTATCTCTCTCTTTGTCCTTCTCTTTTTGTTCCCTGTACCTTTTTAGTTCTCTCTCTTTTAAGATCTCTTTTTCTCTCTGTAATTCTTTTTCTCTATATAACTCTCTTTCTTTATATTCTCTTACTCTTCTCTGTTCTTTTTCTCTTTGTAATTCTCTTTCCTTATATTCTCTCTCTCTTCTCTGTTCTTTTTCCCTAATCATTTCTCTCTCCCTACGTCTTTCCCTCTCTAATGCCTGTTCCCTCTCTCTTTGAGGTACTCTCTCATTGAGATAGTCTCTTTCTCTATAAAGGTCTCTCTCTTTTAATTCTCTTTCCTGATTAAAATGCTGTTTAGGTGTAAGATCTTTCCTGGAACTATGGTGTGACAGTTTGGAATCATAATTGTCTCTCCATGGTAACCTTGGTATAAACATGTGTTTGTTATTATCAGGGTATGATTTATTTCCATATTTCCCTGAAGTATTTTGGGGTTCTCTAACTATTCTTTCCTCAGGTCTACTCTGCGGTTTAGAACTCTTCTTTTTCTTCCAGTCTCTTTGTTCCCCTTTAAGATAATCTTCCTCATCTCTCTGAAATTTATTTGATTTGCTAGTATAAAGGTCTTGTTCTAGTCTATCAATTTTCTTTTTTAGTTCACGATCCTTAATTTTAAATTCAATGGTATCTTCCATATGTGCCAATTTTTCCTCTATTATGACAACCTCTTCATCAATTTTTTTAATATGCTTTTTATGTTGGTTTATCAAGGATGTCATAAGATTAAAAGAACAATTATCTATTGTCTCATGCCATTTTTTCACAAAATCCTCATCATCCAAATTTGACGATGGGTTTTTTGTGAATCTTAGGCCTCTAGGGATGCGCTTGCAGTCCATGTATCTATTTAGAAATTTAAGGTCAAGCCATCTCCTAGTGTCTTTAATCAAAAGTCTTTCTAATTTGATGAATTCTTCATCTAAAAAATCATCTTTCACCGGTGTGTTTATTACACTAGTGTCACTAAATAATAAGTGTCTATTTTGTCTTTTAGCAAAAATGTTTGGTGAAACAACTTCCATAATATCTAAACAGTAAAAATAATAATATATAATAATAATATTAATGTGCTTAATCAAATAATATAAATCTTGTTACTGTGAAAAATATATTTGCATATAGTGTACAGCAGCCCCCAAATCAAGTGCAGAGAAACAACGTGAAACCCAGTGATTTAGAGATCTAAGAAAGGACAGAGAAGATAGAAAAAGAGAAAGAGAGAGATATGATTCTGCTAAATATGCAAAAGCTAGTAGATCTCGTTCACCCATTGGAACAACAGGGACTAGTGATCTCCTAGATATAAGCATTTGGGAAACAAAAAACCCATTTACTCCCCTCTTAGAGAAAGAAGAGGGGAGCAATTACCCCAAAGGGGAAAGAGACAGAGAGGAAAACGGGGGGGAAGAAAGAAAATAGTGAGAAAACCCCACCCCGATAAAACTAAAAACATCTTCAATCTCAGTAATGTAGAACTAACATCCTCACAATTAAGTGTCATTTCCAAGGGTTTGTCCTTTGCTCCAACTTGTGGCCCAAATAATTTCGAACTTTTTGTGGACGCAAATAAATATATTAGAAAACTAACAGTTAAAAGATTTTTCCTAAGTAAAAATGTTGAGTCAAGGATGAGCAATCCTAAACAACTTATTGAGCCAGAAAGTGATACATTTAAACACACGAGTTTTAGAAATAAATCTACTTTTAATCCCACCTATTGTAAGGGTAACCACATAGAGGTTTTCTATAATCTAATTGTCAAAGAATTCGAAGAGCTCTCAAAAAATAATAAATCAAAAATGAGGAATAATATGAATAAAGAAGAGAGAGCTGCCTTAGAAGAAATAACCAAAAACCCAAATATAGTTATCAAACAGGCTGATAAAGGAGGAGGGGTAGTGATCCAAAATAGAGATGACTACCTAAAGGAAGCTAACCGCCTCTTAGGAGACAAAAAGACCTATGAAATTCTAAAATACAATCCAACTACTACCTTTACAAACGATCTAAAAACACTTCTAGATCGGGGTAAGGAATTGGGTATACTCAATGAAAATGAGTACAAATTCTTGTTCAATGAGTATCCCCAACTACCGATATTCTATATATTGCCTAAAGTCCATAAATGTATGCAACAACCTCCCGGAAGACCGATTATCTCCGGTATTAATTCATTGACATCAAATTTGTCGGCTTATATTGATACCTTTCTCCAAAACCATGTTAAAAATCTTAAATCATATCTGAAAGATACCACAGATGTGTTACATTTATTAGAAAGTATCATTTGGAATGATAAGTTCATTATGGCTACTATAGATGTCGCATCTCTGTACACGTCTATAGAGAAAAACCTAGGATGTGAAGCAGTAAACTTCTTTCTCAAACAAGACCAAGATATGAATGATCAGCAAGTCCAATTCATTCTTGATAGTATATGCTTTATACTTGATAAAAATTATTTTTGGTTTGACAACAATTTCTACATTCAGAGATGTGGTACCGCCATGGGTACGAGGTTTGCTCCCAGTTACGCCAATCTCTTCATGGGACTCTGGGAGGAACATCACATATGGCCCGGTGGCGTCCTGGGGGCGGACCTTGTCCTATGGCGGCGCTACATCGATGATGTCATTTTAATTTGGGGAGGCACCCAGGAGAGTTTGGACTCCTTTTTATCAAGTATAAACATAAACAATTATAACTTACAATTCACCTCTGTTACAAGCAAAACCTCCCTTAATTATTTAGATCTTACTATCTACATAGAGAATGGTACGTTAAAAACTAGGTCCTACTTTAAGGAAGTTGACAGTAATAATTATATCTTACGCACAAGCTGTCACCAGAATTTATGGATGGACAATGTCCCATATAATCAGTTCAGGAGGATGCGTCGTAACTGCACTGATACAGTAGTATTCAATGATCAGTGCAATATACTAAAAGAACGCTTTGCTGAGAAACACTATAAGACAGACCTCCTGGACGCAGCATTTGATAAGGCTAACTGTCTAAATAGACAGGACTTAATAGTACCTAAAAATAAAGACAAAACTCCCAATATAAATTTCGACACAGCATTTTTAACTTCTTTTAATAAAGAGTCAAACAATATCAAGAAAATAATTAATAAACATTGGCATGTTTTATTAAATGACCCTATCTTGAAAGATAATATGCCACAGCACCCCAAGGTTATCTTCAAAAAAGCAAAAAACCTGAAGGGGATGATAGCTCCAAGTGCTTTAAAAAAACTGGAAACAAAGAAAGATGGATGGCTCCAAAAATTGGAGGGTTTCTATGGTTGCAGTTCATGCAAAGCCTGCGGACACAAAAATCAAGATAAAAAGAAATTTATGAGTAACAATAGAAATGAAGAATATAAAATAAAACAATATATGAATTGTACTTCAAATTACATAATCTACCTCCTTGAATGCCCATGTGGGCTACAATATGTGGGTAAAACCACAAGAGCAATTAAGATACGCATCTTAGAACACCTGAGCAATATCAGAAGAAGTATCCAGTCCCACAATGTCTCTAAGCACTTTTCTATATTTCACAACTCCAATACAGCAGGATTGAAATTTACTGCAATCGAGCATGTAGTACAACATTGGAGAGGAAGGGATAGAAATCTAGACTTAAGTAGAAGAGAGATGTACTGGGTACATAAACTTAATACACTGACACCTAACGGTCTTAATGTGGATTTTGAGATTGCACCTTTCCTCTAATTATTGCACTTGCACTTTAATTATCTTGATATATGTAAATAATTTAATCGAATTTTATTAATTTTATATATAAATATGCTGCTATCAGATTTTATATATACTGCATCTACTTTTCTAATCTATGTTCTCTCTCTCTCCCCCTCTATGTATGGACCTTCTCTAATAATTACTAACTATCCGAGTTTTAATGATGATTTTTAGCTTTTTAATATGTTTTAATTTTTATCTTTTACAACCTCTCATATGAGAGTGAATAAAACTAATATATGTATTTATTGCGCCGTATTTTTTTGACCACAGTATTATGTACCCATGTGGGAGAATCTGTGTGTAATGTAATTAAGTGTTTTTCCAATTAGTGTCTTAATTGAAGATGCTATTTAAGTAACACCCATTATGGGACACAATCATTGCTCCTGAGGAAGCTGCGGATGCAGTGAAACGCGTTGAGCCGAGTCAAGGAAGGAAGCAGTCTGTCAACCTGCTCCTACCCCAGAGGCGCAGCTGCGGTCAGGCGAGCCCTCCAACCTTCCGATCTTCCCGCCCGTACCGGAAGTCGTCACCACCAGGCCAGGAAGTGACGACAGACGCCATCCATCGGCACCGGACGAGGGGGCACCCTCGCGGAGGGAAGTTTGAGTGGAGTGGAGGACCCTTTTGTTTTTTTCCATCTGCCGAGCCGCTGTTGCCCTCAAGATACCTTTATGTGACTGTGTTCACATGATATATTGTGAGTACATATCTTTTATGCTACTACGATAAAAATTGGTGTTACCTGGTAAAACACTATGTTTTCCTCTCTTCTCTGAACGAATGCGGCTGCTGTACTGTGAAAGTTAAAGTCCCAGCAGGCATACCATTTAAACTACTAGTCTGCTGCAGTCTGCGATCTCAAGTAGAAGAGCCAATATACTCATCTTTACCTATACAAACGCTGGTTTAAATCCTACTTCTTGTAAGTAGGTTATTCATAAGAGCCAAGTTTTTCCAGAGTTCTGACTCATATTTATTTTCATACCACACCATGATCTGTATGTATATGTTTTTTTCTGGGTGTTCCTGACGATCCTGCTCCCTTCCCCCCCCCCCCTGGATCCATACGTTCTGAGTGTGGAACCAAGTCTAGAACTGGGGTGCACGGACCCCCTGAAACATCTGGTATAGCATACTGATTCGGTGCGGCCACAGCGTCGCATCCGTCCATTTTGGTCAATGTAGCTTGAAAATCTTGCGGTTCTAGAGCAGAGTCTAGAGTCGTGGTTAGTGCACACAGGGCCTCCACATCCGTGGTTGCGCAAGGGGGGTTAGCAGCATCGATCCCCCCGGTGGAGAGGCCAATTGCACCTTTCTCTGCTGGTTCCGGCTCTAGAACCGACTCTGGAACCGGATCTGGAACCGCGGTTAGAGTGTTTGAGCCGTCCAAAACTTCTGTGAGGGATGTAAATTGATTACCTGCATTGACCGGTCCAGTATTGAGGTCGATTGCCTCTTCCTCAGTGGTTTCTGTAGGCTGCAGCAGCTTGGGAAGCAGGAACTGTGCCCCGCAGCAGGCACACTGGGGTCCCCAAGTCAATTCACAACCTGGGAAATCACATTTGGAACATGGACATTTGAGACACTTCTTCCCTTCCACTTGTACCACCAAAACCCCAGTTGGTAACTGATAGGGATCAAAGTCCAGACCAGCAGGTATATCCAAGTCCTTTTGTAAGCATGGACACAAAAGAACGATTACGTTCACTCCTCTTATTCGCCACTCTCCATACAACTGAGGGTGTGATTTACTGCATCCGTTACTTCTCTTATGGTGAACAGAAGTGGCTGATTGCTGCTCAAGGCTCTCCCTCCCCCTGGTGGACTCTAGAGGAGGGGCACTTTCTTTTAAGGAGTGTTTCTGGCTCTGCACTGAGTCACTCACATTGCGGGGCGGGGCTCTGGTTTTCCCGCCAGTCCCGTACAGATTTCTGCAAAACATTTTGGTGCAGCCTGGCAGTCAGCCGCACATGTGCCATTTTGAGTTGGCGGGAGCCGCCATTTTAGGTGGGACTCACTGTTAGCATCCCTTGCTGCAGGAGCCTCCATTTTGATCACTATCCTGTTAACTACACTAGGGCTCTCGGTGCCTGCAGAATCTGCCAAGTCAGGGTAAATAAAGGGGCACCCAATGGTCGGACCCTCGGGCAGATTCAAGAATTGGGGACCATCTTCCTCGCTTATGGCATGGCCTACATACATCAGTATAGTACTACATTGCAAGGTGATATCATACCTTCGCCCTCTGACCCACGTACAAGCTAGCCCAGGGAGTTTCTGAACATGCACCTGGACGTCTAGCAAAGACACGGCAGCAGGGACTGCCCCCACGGCAACCATGTGGTTAGGAGTCGTGCTAAGCTTCAAGGCCCATGTGTAGACCTCCTGCCTTGAGAGCACCCACATGGTGAAAAATTAAATTGACAAATTTGACTGAAAAATAGGATAGGGCACCCCAGGTCTGATCTCAGTAGCGCCTCCAAATGTAGCCCTGTTTACCCCATCCCTAGGTGAGATATGGGGGTAGTGACTGTAAATAGCTACCGATGCTGCCCCTTTACCTGTTTGGCTCGCAAGAGCCTAAGCCTTCGCCGCTGGAAGCCTGGGGTGAATTACTCTTACTACTACTATATGGTGTAGCACCTCCACCTGCGATGGCTCCCAGCAGAGCGGGAGTTGTTCCTCGAAGGACACATACAAATGAACACATACACTGGATGTGAAATAACAAAGGGCTTTACTGAACATAACATATCTCTTAACGCTCTAATGTACTGACATAACTTTATGATAATATCTTACCCACTAAAGACACAACTAGCCACACACCTCGCAGGGCTTTGTACCCCACACCTTATTCCCTGAGTCCCAAGTGCCCCAAGAGTTATGCAACCCACCCCTTAGGCGTGATCAGTGCCTGTGTGGTACCGGTAATGGTGGTGCACTTGGTGACTGTACCTGCCGAGTGTGTCCACACTCAGTATGATGAATCTTCACAAAGGATCCGCTGATCCTGCGATGAAACCTGCCTCCGCGTGGGGTGATGTCCCACCAGATGCTCCCACCGTGAAGACTGTCTCTTTCCTGAAAAGGTCTGTTCCCAGATCAAACTTGCCAGGCCACGTGCACAAAGCTGTGTCCCTGACTATTTTATAACACACCTGACTGCTGAGGGGATCCGTTCCCTATCTAAGGAATGTCCCTGTAGCAGCTCCAACCTTTCAATGACTCAGGGCCTAAGTGGGCCTGGGGTATAGGGCCTAGTGTACCAGCTACTTGCCTCCCTACACGCAGAGCTCCTTCTCCTTCTCTAATGTGACAGGTTCCTATCCTAGGGTCTGTCCCTGTGACCACCCACCTTCACTAGTGGGAAGTCAGGGCCTCAATTCTAGCCTGGGGATTACTGGCCTAGGGCAGAAGCTCGCAGCTCTCTGCCCCCCTTCTTTCCCCCTCTGTCTCCTAAGTTTGACTGACTCATGTGCTTCACAGTCTGCTTCCTTACTCTGCACACAACATTGTATCAAATCCCCTGCTGCAGAGAATCTGCAAGTCTCAGTGGCTGGCTGGCTGCAGGTGACAGGGATCATAGTGCATTCCCCAGAGGCTGCTGGGAGATGTAGTCCACTCAGGACCTCTTTCCTATGGGAACCGCGTGCGCGATCTCTCCTGCGCCTGTGCGAAGCTGCAATGGCAACCGCTACCCTTGCCAACCTCTGCGCATTGCACGAACCTTGCGCCACCCACAACATGGCCGCCGCTATCTACGCATGCGCAACCCTTCGTGCGTGCGCGAACATCAGGACCCCGACGGCGCCAACCCAGATGGCGGGGCCCACCGGGAGAAGTCGCCGTCCCCTTCCCCCACTGTCACAGGGGTAAGGCAGGGGGCAAAGGAAAATCAGGGAACCGGGAGTGACCCCCTTACACTATTTTTTCATATCTCACCCATTAGATGTATCTGAGTGCCCAAAACTACTGTAGGTTTCTTTTCTCTGTCTGTTATTTAGCCAAGACCCAGTGTCACCACGTCATTGGCTTCTGACAAAGCAAAGACTTTGAGATGCGTAGACTCGGGGCCTGGCAGCTAGGCGAACGTGATCCGGAAGACTGACGTCACGGTGTGGAGACGTCAGTTGGAACGCACCGTGATATGCGGAAGTTGGTGAGCACCAGGATCGCGGGAATTGGAGGCGCACCAGCCCCTACGTTAGAGCTCTTACGAATGTGGCACCTCGGGCTCCAATCGCCGGTTCACCCAGCCAGTAGCCTTTTTCGCACATTGCCCGTGATGAGGGTCAGCATGAGAGTTTGCACATTTATCTATTGTGTGTATGTTGAATACATCGCTAACTTCTGCACAATCCTGTTCCTATCTCTTTTTTGTGTGGTGCCTGTAAGAGTCCGTGTGAAGCTGTTCAAAACCCTGCATCTAGAGACCCACGTCAGACTGACTGCATTGAGATATCCTCCACCCTTATTTTGGGTTTTACAACGCTTATATATCTTCTTGAAATTGTGAGTGTGCCTTTCCTAATGAGCTTTCTTCTATCAAGTTCCCCACACTCCCTACACTAGTGTTTTTATACAGTATTGCACTATTTTGTGTTTTTCTTTTTTTTCATGTATCTACCGATGACTTGTGCTCCCTGAACTACTATACAAAACTGCTACTAAGAACCGAGGAGAGAGGTTTACTTAGGTTGAGACGCTGCCAACGGCTGTATGTAAGTATGTTATCTAGTCTTCCACCTTGGGTGTGCATTATATATTTACACACTAATACTTTTATTGTAATTTTCAATAACTGAGTGCCGGGTGAAGTTTTCTGCTCTTTTCCAAATGCATAACCTTACATTTATCTGTATTAAACCTCATCTACCATTTACCTGGCCACGTTTCCAGTCTCTCTAAGTCCTTCTGGAGAGAAATTACATCCTGCTCTGGTTCT
The DNA here is from genome assembly GCF_040206685.1 of Ascaphus truei. Lineage (NCBI taxonomy): Eukaryota > Metazoa > Chordata > Amphibia > Anura > Ascaphidae > Ascaphus > Ascaphus truei. Next base: position 43,484,224 of record NC_134495.1, read on the forward strand.
ACTACCTTATACAATTTAGTGTCATGAGCAAAGATGGAAACTTTGCTCTCAATGCCAACCTTAAGGTCATTTGTGACAGGGTGAAGTCAACCCCTATCAGTTATGCCTGGGAGACATATGTCTGAGTGCTTCATCCAGCACTCAGAAGGGTTAACTCAGGAGGAAGCTAGGTAATCACGATGTAAGCTGACACCTGATAGCCAGCAAGGTATAAAAGGATGTTGTTACTGGCAGTAGCTGGCTGCCTTAGACCAGAGCACGCGCTATGTGAGCTGCTAGCCACACGGATTCACCAAACTAACTACTTCAACCAAAGTAAGACTTGTTCATTTGTTTTCCTGACTGCTTAAAATACACTTACGGTTTGGTAAATGGTTTAGCCAGTCAGCCTGCTAGATAGGCCTGGAGTGTTAGTCAGTTCTCCCAATGTGGAGCAGGATTTGTTTTGTTTAAAGGGACAGTGTACCCATATGTTATGTTATGCTGTGGAAAAATAAAGCCACTGAACGTTTTCATTTATCCTGAAACTACATGTGTGGACTGTTCCCTGACCTTGACTACAGGCTGTCCTGCCACAGGTGGTGTCAGAAGTGGGATAACGGACGGCCCCTGTATCTGAATGGCCACACAAAAAAAAATGGAGCCAATTTTTTTCAGTTCCTTGAGCAACAGCTCCAGCTAGCAGAGAAGCAAGCAGAATATCAAGCTCAGCAAGCTGAGCGACAAGCCCAGCAAGATGAGCAACAGGCCCGGCGAGAGGAAAAGCTACTCCAACTGCTGGCCGAAGGCCCAGCCACAGTCAGACCAGTGATTCCAAATAACCCACCGGTGATGCTGCCTAAAATGAAGCCAACCGAAGACCCAGAGGCATTTCTCCTCACTTTTGAAAGGGTAGCCACGGCCCACGGCTGGACAGTTGATTGCTGGGTAACGACTCTGGCTCCACTCCTCATAGGAGAAGCTCAGGCAGCCTACCAGGCTCTTCCAGCAGATGAGGCCATGGACTATCAGCAACTAAAGGCTGCTATTCTGGATCGCCTAGGCCTCACTCCAGAGACCTACCGACAGCGGTTCCAGACAGTCAAATATACAAACAGAGACCGACCCCGGGTCGTAGCCCACCGCTTAGTAGACTTATGTACCAGGTGGATACAACCGGAGAAGCATACCAAGGCAGAGATCCTTGAACAGTTTGTGCTCGAGCAGTTCATACAGATACTGCCCCCCTCCTCCTGCTCCTGGGTAAAAAGACACGCTGCATTTTCCCTGGATTCAGCGGTCCGCTTGGTGGAAAACTTCCTTGGCGACGACACCCAACAGGATAGCTGGGAACGGTCCGTGCAAACACCAGTTGCTTCTGGTGATGCCAGAGGCAGGAGAGCAGACAATTAAGGGGTCTACAACCCGCCAGCTCGGGAGATCCAGTCAACCCGATCGGAAGACCCTTTCCCATCTCGGAGGGTTCGTGGTACAAACTCCCGCAGAGATGCCCGTCCCGGGTCCGAGGCCATTGGATCACTCAAGGAAGGCCGCCACCCACAGTATTCCCCGAGAACCTGGACTCCCGTCACCCATCCGGTGGAGAGGATACCACCACCAACCAGAAGGGAGGATCCCATCCAACAGCGGAGAGGTCCAAACACCGAGCCCCGTCGAGAGCTTCTGCTGACGACCGAGTTTGCGGCCTCCGGAGATGATGAGATGGACTGTTCATATGGCAGAACCACTGCCACAGCTTCTCTCCGAGGGGACCACAATCCGTGGTTAGTCCCAGCATCTCTGGAGGGGAAAATAGTAAAAGCCATGCTGGACTCGGGATCTGGAAAAACCCTGATCCTAGAGGGCCTAATTCCAAGCAACAGACTATCCTATGACTCTCCGTGGAATATCGAGTGTATCCATGGGGATACAAATAGATACCCGACGGCGAATATTCTACTGCGTATCAAGGATCAAGAGGCTAGCCTGCTAGTGGGAGTTGCTCCCTGGCTACCTGCTCCTGTTCTACTTGGCCGAGACTGGCCCTACTTCGAAACATTGTTGGCCACTACTCCTACGGAGCCTACTTCTCTGGTTCCGGAGAAGCCCGGAGACTTGTTTCCTTTTCCCCAAGTGATTTTTCCCCGTAGACACCACGTCCCAAAGACACGTAAACAGAGACGTGCGGAAAAAGAGGGCTGGTTAAGAAAGGCTGGGACTCTTGGTAACATTTGTCAGCCCAAAGGACTGCAGGTCATGACCGGAGATGACCAGGGTGAGGAACCGATAGATACGGGAATTTTGCCAGACCTGGATCTTCCTGACTTCCGTCAGAGGCAGAGGAAAGACCCAGCTCTGGCTAGACAATATGAGAAGGTGGTACAGGTCAACAACAAGATAATGGATGAACAAGGTGTAAGAGTGTTTCCACATTTTGAACTATTGAATGACATCCTATATTGTGTGAATAAGGTTACACAAACAGGGGAGGTCATTCGACAGATGCTAGTCCCTAATGGGTTGATTAAAACAGTGTTCACCCTAGCCCATACTCTCCCATGGGGTGGTCATTTGGGCAGGGATAAGACCACAGACCGCATCTCGTCCCGGTTTTACTGGCCAGGCATACATGGTGACATCATGAAACTATGTGAGACATGTCCTGAATGCCAGTTAACTAGCCAAAAAGGACAGAAGCCGGCTCCCTTGGTCCCTCTGCCCTTGGTAGCCGTTCCATTCGAGAGAATTGGGGTAGATCTGGTCGGACCTTTAGAACCCTCTGCGAAGGGACATAAATTTATACTCGTTGTTGTAGATTATGCCACCAGATATCCTGAGGCCTTCCCTCTGAGATCAGCCACTGCTAAACAGGTTGCTCACAGGCTGTTAGAGCTGTTCTCTAGGGTAGGACCAGGGAACAAATTTCATGGCAAAGTTAATGCAGGATGTCCTGAAGTTATTGGAGGTAAAATCCCTCCGGACCTCAGTCTACCATCCTCAGACTGATGGATTGGTAGAGAGGTTTAACCGTACTTTAAAAACCATGCTTAGGAAGTTTGTGGACATTGAAAAGCGAGCTTGGGATGAACTTCTCCCTTTCCTATTGTTTGCGGTACGAGAAGTTCCCCAATCATCCATAGGCTTCTCCCCGTTTGAGCTCCTATATGGACGCCAACCTCGGGGTATTCTTGACCTACTGATGGAATCCTGGGAGGAGGAGCCCTCCAACAATACCCTTCAGTATGTCATAGACCTTAGAAACCGACTAGACCTGATAGGTCGGTTTGCTAAGGAAAACCTCAAATCTGCTCAAGAACGTCAAGAGAGGCAGTACAACCAAAATGCCCGCTTGAGGGTCTTCCAACCTGAGGACCAAGTGATGCTACTACTACCGACATCAGAGAGTAAACTCCTTGCAAACTCCTTTCCAAGTTCTCCGCCGCACTGGGGAGGTGAACTATGAGATCTCTCAACCAGGGTCCAGGAAGGGTAAACAAATCTACCACGTAAACCTCCTGAAACCCTGGAAAACGATGAGATCGCTGTTCATCCACCCTCGGGAAGGAGAGACGGATTTGGGTCCACAGCCTCCAAAGGGTAGTACGTACAATGACCATCAGGTTCCCATGGGAGGGCAGTTAACAACGGAACAAAGGTCAGACCTACTAGAATTATGTGACCAGTTCCCAGATGTTTTTTCTGAGCTGCCAGGGCAGACTGATTTAGTGTCTCATAGGATTGAGACAGAACCTGGCGTAAAAGTACGGTTCCGTCCCTACAGATTGCCAGAGGGCCGAAAAGACCTGGTAGAGAGGGAGATAATAGACATGTTGGAATTGGGCGTGATCGAGGAGTCCCACAGCGAATGGTGTAGTCCTATAGTGTTGGTCCCTAAACCAGATGGGAAGGTGAGGTTTTGCATGGATCTGCGAAAGGTAAATGCTGTATCCAGATTCGATGCATACCCAATGCCTAGGGTGGATGAATTGCTTGACTCTCTTGGTAAAGCAGATTATATCTCCACCCTAGATCTCACGAAAGGATATTGGCAGATACCTTTAGCGGAAGAATCCAAATGCAAAACTGCCTTCGCCACCCCTCTCGGTTTATACCAATACGTCACTATGCCATTTGGGTTACATGGGGCTCCAGCCACGTTCCAAAGGTTAGTGGACAAGGTACTACGACCCCATAGGACAGCGGTGCACAAACTGGGGGGGGGGCGCAAGATTATTTAGGGGGGGCGCGGGCTGCGTGCGGGGAAACCTGGGGGCGGGCAGAAGCTCCGTGCAGAGGCTGCTTCTTTGTGATGTCTGCCTTGCTGTGGGGGCGGGCTTCTCACTGCACACAGACAGCCCCTCCTCCTCCTGTCCCAGTTTTCAGCGTACATGGGGGATTGAAGCAGGCTTAAAAGTGAAAGTAAGTATTTGTGTGTTGTGTGTGTAGAGGTGGGAGACATATTGGGGGGAGGGAGAGAGAAAGAGAGCCATGGAGAGGTGGGAGACATATTGGTGGGAGAGAAAGAGAGCCATGGAGAGGTGGGAGACATATTGGTGGGAGAGAAAGAGAGCCATGGAGAGGTGGAAGACAGAAAGAGAGCCATGGAGAGATGGGAAACATATTGGGGGGAGTGGGAGAGAGAGCCATGGAGAGGTGGGAGACAGAAAGAGAGCCATGGAGAGGTGGGAGACATATTGGGGGGAGATAAAGAGAGCCATGGAGAGGTGGGAGACATATTGGGGGTTAGGGGGAGAGAGACATGGAGAGGTGGGAGAAATATTGGGGGGAGAGATATGGAGAGGTGGGAGACATATTGAGGGGAGGGAGAGACATATTGGGGGAGGGGGAGAGACCCTGGTGGGAAGGTGAGAGAGACTGGGGGGAAGGTGAGAGAGAGAGACACTGGGGGGGAGGGAGAGACACAATGGCTAAACAGAGGGATGAAGGTCAATGTAGAAGTAATAGCAAATATTCAAGTCCTGGAACATTTGGTTAACAGTGATCATAACATGGTCTCATTTGAAATAATTTATCAAAAAACAGATTACTTGGGTTCAATAAAGACCTTAAACTTTAGAAAGGCAGATTTTAATAAATTGGGATCTAATCTACAAGTAATACATTGGGATGATGTTTTTGCAGGGAAAAATGTAGAAGATAAATGGTGAATCTTTAAAACATTGTTAGAAAAGCACACTTATCAGTGTATACCCTGACGAAGCACATGGTGCGAAACGCGTAGAGGTCACGACAGGTCATCCTGCGCGTGTTTGCTGAGAGGCTGAGACGGAGCCTGCCTGAGGCTCAGGTGGCGTTTTTTGATCTTCCGCAGTGCCGCGATCCGGATCCCGTGCGGTCATCCGTGGACCCCCACCTCTGCCCCAGTGTGAGTGTTCGTTTCCCCCTGTCAGCGGTATTATAGCCCTCTATGGCGGTTTTTACTTAAATTCCCTTGGGCTGTTGGTACTTTCTTTGTTTATTTTTAACACTGATCGTTTTTTGTTGTGTGTGTTTTATTGTTTAGGATATTCTATGTTTAGAGACCATATGTATGGTTTATGTATCTGGGCAGTTAACCGATTGAGCTGAGGAGGGGTTGGATCCTCTCAGCTGTCTATGTGTATGTTTTAATAATAAATAATACTAATTCTATCCCTGGTGCGCATCTGTGCATTTTTTCTTTTCTGCCTTTATTAATGTGCTGATTACCCTCAATTTCGTTACACCCTGTCTATGTCTGGATAAATAAAATCACCCGTTATGCAAACATGACCTTGTTTTGATACCTTCTCCATTTTCAAAAGTATTTTAGCTTCCTCAATCTCACAGATATTTGGTGGTTTATAGCATATCCCTACAAACATTTTCTTTATACTTTTACCTCTACTGCTAATTTTTAGCCACAAGGTCTCTACATTTTCAGAATTCCCTTCATAAACATCTTCCCTTAGAACATATAAACATACTCCACCTCCTCTTAGATTTGCTTGATCTGTCTGAAAAAGGGAATAACCCTCTAAATTAACTGCCCAGTCATGATTTTCATCCCACCATGTTTCAGTAATGCCTATGATATCATACTGCTCCCCTGCAGCTATTAAGTCAAGCTCCCCCATTTTATCTGTCAGGCTTCTTGCATTAAGAAAAACTTATACACAGTACAGTGCCTAAATATACATGTATAAATAACTAATAAATAAAATGGTCTTTTAGTTTAACATGTTGGCCAAATTGTTGTAAGCCCTTGAGCCAACTGCACGGCAGACCACGTTTCAAGGGTCCCTAACACTAATATACATTCTTAATAACCTGTGCATTGCCAGGAAGAATGATTTATAATAAATCTGTAAAAATTAGTTGCAAAAGTTCTAAGTCTGATTGAAGCTTTTATTAACCTGTACATTACCAGAAAAAAGCACTCTGTAATAGATTTGTCACAATCACACTGTAAGCAAGCAAGTTCCCCTGAGAGTGGGAGATGCCATGGAGTGAGCTTATAACCATTTAAATGTGGGAGGGAGTGAGCTTCAATTAGGTAGGAGGTTGCCACCCTCCAATCAGCTAAGACTAGCTGAACAAGAATTATAAAACATACAGAACACCTACAAGCTCATATTGAACCCCCAAAATAACCACAACATATATATAAGCATTCAAGTTTCACAGAGGAGTGCTACTGAGCATGGCAATATATATATATAAAACCAGAGACATAACATAAAACACAGACAAAGCTCAGTGCACATCCAGAAAAACTTATACATGGTACAGTGCCTAAATATACATGTAGGCTTCTTGCATTAGCATTTAAGTTTTTTTTCAGTCTGTACTATTATCTTACCTTCTCCTGCCTTTCTACGCCAATTGTGTTTAGTCTTTTGAAGTTTTCTATTACTATCTGTATTTACTATGGGTGTCTCGCTGCTTGCCAAACTCGCACTTACCCCCATTCTACCTCCATAACCCCTTGCTATTTCCCCATCTAATCTATTTAGTTTGTTATTTGTTTCTTTCCCGTCCCCCTCCATCTTAATTTAAAATCTCCTCCAAGCTTTTTAATATTCTCCCCCCCTAGCACAGAAGATCCCTCTTCATTGAGGTGCAATTCATCCCTAGAATATAGATGGCACCTCTCAGAAAAGGAGTCCCAGTTCTCCAAAATCCCCAAACTCTCATTTCTACACCATGCATTAACCTCCCTGATCTCTGACTGTCTCCCTGGGGTAGCGCATGGCACTGGTAGTATTTAAAAAAATACTACCTTGAAGGTCCTTGCCTTAATCCTTTGGCCTAGATCCCTGAAATCATTCTTTAGGACCCTCCATCTTTCTCTTACTTTGTCATTGGTGCCAACGTGTACCAAGACAGCCTGTACTATTATCTTATCTGCTCCTTCCTTTCTGCACCCACTTGGTTTAGTTTTTAGAAGTTTTCTAGCATAATCTGTATTTACTATTGTGACAGTGAGGGGGTACCGAGGCCACTAATAAAGGTATTATGCCCGGCTCAATGTCCCTGAGCCATATGGGGAATTGTGATTGTCAGCTCTTCAACCCAATCATGGCATGTAACTGCACTGGTAATTAATATGTATGCGTATTTTTACTGTTCCAGGAGTGCCAACCAGCGGAGATGTGCAGGGCGTCTGTTTCAGGGGTGATTTTATGGTAAAATGTTGTCAGGGTGTATTTGGGTAGAAGGGGCCAGTGTTGCGGGTTACCCCGAAACATGTACTCAGGAATCCCCCCAGATTCCTGAGGACAGGACGTACACAGACCACCGGATAAAAGCCTCCCTAGAAAGCAGTTTGCAGCTCACCACCAAATCTCCCTGCTTCAGCACGGACCAGAATAGTAAGAACGGGCAGGGAATTTAATTACATATAAAGGTCCCCGGTATATGTCCAGAATCCAGTGTGGGGTTCAGTACATCTCCCACCAGGTATAACCTGGCAATTAATATGTTTTTAAGTTACAGTAATGTTCAGTAGGGGTAAAAATCCCTTTGCATAGGAGACAGAGTGGCTACTTCGCCCTCTAAGCTTCAAAGGCAATCCAGGATATGGAAGTGTTAAACCATTTGTTAGTTTGCTTGGTAGAGGAAGAGAACTTCAATAAGCCATCCCGGCAAGATGTCACCCTGCCCAGACTGAGCGGCACCAGGTAAGAGGGGCAAGGTCTCATATGTTAAGCAGCGAAGGGGCACAGTTCACACGTGCCCAGAGCAGAATAAGAAGCCCTCTGCCAGTTTTGCAAAGTATTGGCAACTCCATGATAGGGGGAAGGAAATATTCCCACGGAGAAGATAGGCTGCACTAGTTAAGTATAGGAATGTTATAAGATCCCTATAAGATCCCATGCAGGAACGAGAGTCAGCATGCTGTAACAGATTCACCTAAGATTCATCATGCTGTAAGAGATTTGTAAAATCGTAACAAAGATTCAGCTATGCTTCAAGAGTTCATAAGAACTAAGGTTTCAAGAGCCAATACTATGGGAATAGAATTAAAGAAGCAGCGCCGGCGGAGTAAAATAGCAGTGGCAAGTTGCGCTGCTGATCGAGGACTGTTTCAGGCTCTTTCACAAGCAACTCCTGCTCCTGGGAAATTGCTCCTAGAGACTTTGTTTTGCAACATTTCGTTTTGGAAACAAGATATTTCGTTTTACCCTGTTCCAGTAAGTGTATTTTCAGTGTAATTGTAAACTAATGTGAGTGTGTTCATTCTGTAAATAAATCACTATTTTATCTCTTGCTTTGCGCAATCAAAGAATCTGGGAATTTTGGTGTTAAATGTTTTGGTCTAGCGTGACAACTATGGGTGTCTCACTTCTTGTCAAACTCGCACTTGCCCCCATTCTACTTTCATAACCCCTTGTATCCTTCTCTATTCTATTTAGTTCGTTATCTGTTTCATTCCCCTCCCCCCCATCCTAGTTTAAAATCTCCTCCAAACTTTTTAACATCCTCCCCCCTAGCACAGAAGATCTCTCTTCATTGAGGTGCAATCTGTCCCTAGAATATAGATGGCACCTATCAAAAAAGGAGTTCCAGTGCTCTAAAAACCCCAAACCCTCCTTCCTACACCACTTTCTTAGCCATGCATTAACCTCCCTAATCTCTGATTGTCTCCCTGTGGTAGCGCATGGCACTGGTAGTATTTCAGAAAATACTACCTTGGAGGTCCTTGCCTTAAGCTTTTGGATCCCAGAAATCATTTTTTAGGACCCTCCATCTTTCTCTAACTTTGTCATTGGTGCCACCGTGTACCAAGACAGCCGGGTCACTCCCAGCCCCCCCCAACAATCTGTCTACCCGATCTGCAATATGCCGAACCCGAGCACCCGGGAGACACCAAATTGTTCAGATCATGTGGTCATGTCAATAGATTGCCCTATCTACCTTCCTAATAATGGATTCCCCTACCACCACAATCTTTCTTGGTCTCTGAGTATCCCGAGCCACCTCTTTGCTGTTGGAACTATTACTATTATTAGTCCCCTCTATGCTGGAGGACTGCTAGAGGAATCAGTCTCCCCCAGCCTTGCCCCGACACTCCCCAATATCTTCACTCAATATGGCAAATCTATTAGGATGGTCAGCTCAGAACTGGCCTGCCTCTTCCCCCTGCTTCCCCTTCTAACTGTTACCCAGCTACCTACCTGCTCCTCACACACAGCTCTACCATCTACACCACTAGTCCCAGCCAGGGCCTGCTCATTGAGCATTAAACTCCTTTCACAATTGTCAATGTCCCTCAATATGGCAAGTTTTCTTTTCAGATCAGCAATCTCTGACTCTAAACCCTGTTGTTTGTGTTATCTTAGGTACAAAGTTAGCATCAATTTAAGATATATCGTTGAGTACGATTTATGGGGTGCAGAATAAAATATGTAGTCTCTTGATAGTGGGTTTCTCTCTCCAGATGTCAACTAGATTTAGATTTCTTAAGCATCTGTGAAGTGTGATAGTATCATGCCCTTAGTATCACAACCTCACATGCCAGGGAAATCTATCTAGAGGCGCCTCAGGGGCCTGGTTAAAGATTCCTCCTAAAATCACCTTCCATTCTGCGACTGAACACTGAGGCAAAGACATTTTCAAAGAATTTGAAGCTATTTTCATTGGGAGCATAGACATTTGTGATGATCATGGATAAGCCATGTAGAGAACTTACAGATGTAGCGAGACTTACTGCCTCAGTGGCCACAGACCGACAGGCTCAAATCCAGAGACTGTGAGTGGTTTGTCTGCGGCACCCAAAATCAGTACATTTTTCAGCCCAGGAGGATTAAAGGTGTTTCTTGTCCCGAGCCAGACAGTCTGTAATAGCTGTGCAGAGGAGTCCCCGAGAGAAGACCTCTATCCGTGTCTCTCCAGAGCAGCTCATCTGTCCTGCCCTTCGATGATGTACTGTAGATGCCTGAATATGGGCCTCCACATCCTGAGGAGGAAAACTAGAGGACCATATCCGGGCAACTATGTAATCAAGGAGCAGAACATTGAAATCATTTTTCTATAGTCTATTAAAGCAGGGGTCTCCATAGGTAATCCCATTAATTTCAACTCTGGGGACCCCCTGCTTCTGGAGATATAGACCTCTGTAGGGAGAGATAGTAGCCGCTCTGGTTGGGGTTTAAAGCTTAAGTAATAGGGCTATTGCCCATTATTGTATGTGGTGAGGGCGGGGGTTGTTGGGGGTATAGGGGGTGGGTTGATAGGGGTTGTTGCCCCATGGTGTCTATACTATCCATCAGCTGTTACTGGGGACAATGGGACTCAAGCCACTGCCAGAGTTACAGGGTTCTCAATAAGCAGACTAGCAAATACCACACAATACAGTATACAACAGAATATTCAAGTACTAAGAACCACATGGGCCAACACTCAGTCAGGACAATATATTTAATAAAGTGCTACAGTACACACAGGGTTAACATACAATTCAGCAGCAAGCAGCAGTAAAATAAATGGGAGGGTAGTAAAAGTTCCTAGAATTAACAGTATAATAGAAGTTACAGCTCGTGGGGACGTAAGGCGCGGTACAAAGGCAGGGGATTATTGCTTCATCCAGTGTGTCTACGGCGAGACAACACAGCAAATGAATGACTTCCCCACGTGAGTCTAAAAGCAAAACTGTCAGGAATGCAATTTTAAAGTTATTCTGTCCCATTGATCCTTATGGGCTTTTTGGACCTTCAGGGACATTAGGGGCATTTGATAATCTTCAGGCACACACAGGGCTTGCCCACACACAATAGAAATGTAAAAATAAGAGGGAGTAGAGAACGGAAATAGTTAATGATTCCCTAACCATAGGTGCTGCTTTGTCTGAGATCTAGTAAGCATCAAAGGCCCAATCTCAGCAGTGGTCATGTAGCAAATGGCAGTGGTCAGGTAAAAGGACAGAGGAAACACTGCAGGGGGCCTTTGGTGGATGTAACTAGGGGGAGGGTATACTGTACAATCTACTAAAAAAGCTATACCCTATTGTAAATACATTTTAACTTCTATTTCACTACAAAATGAAGGTACCTTTATTTAAGGGCCTCTTCCATTAGAAAAGAATCTTAATGACTTGAACTTTCTGAGAGCAAAAATCTATGACTCAGTGACATTTTTAATGCTATATATTTTTCTCTGCAGTATCTCTGATGTTTAACAAGCTCTGAACTTTGGGGAAAACAGTTCCTACATTGGGAGCAAATACATGGCTTCTCTCATGTGTGATTTCTCTGATGTGTAACAAGAGCTGACTTTTGGGAACATTTTCCACATTCAGAGCAAACAATTGGTTTCTCTTCTGTGCAAGATATCTTATGTCTAACAAGCTTTGAGTTAAGGGAAAAACATTTCCCACATTCAGAGTAAGGAAACAACTTCACTCCCTTCTGAATTGTCTCATGTTTAACAAGAGCTGATTTACTAGTAAAGCATTTCTGACATTCAGAGCACTTAGGCCCAGGACATAGTGCACTCAGCGTCGCTGAGGAGGGCTGAGCTGCGCTGAACAGATGCACAAAGCCCCTGCATCTGTTATCAGCGCGGTTATAGTTTCTCCCTCCGCATGCGCGCTGATGCGTGTGGAGGCTGAGAAACTTCCCCGAGAGCGGCAAATTTGAAATTTGCCGCTCGGGGAAGCGGAGGAGCGGTCACGTGACCGCTCCCATCCAATGGGTCTGCAGCCGGTCCGGCACAAGACAGCACAGAGGTGTGTGTGTGTGTGTGTGTGTGTGTATATGTAGGAGGCGGGAGATGTGTCCCCCTTTTGCCCCGATCCCTGTCTCCCTGTCAGCGTGGGAGATGGAGGGGTGTTGCGCTGCCCCTGTGGGGGGGAGGCGGGAATGGGGGAGCGGGTGATGTGTCCCCCTTCTGCCCCGATCCCTGTCTCCCTGTCAGCGTGGGAGATGGAGGGGTGTTGCGCTGCCCCCCGTGGGGGGGGGGAGGGAGGGGGAAGCGGGTGATGTGTCCCCCTTCTGCCCCGATCCCTGTGCCTGTCTCCCTGCCCGCACAGGAGATGGAGGGGTGTTGCGCATATGTTTGTGTGTGTGTGTGTGTGTATGTGTGTGTCTGTATTTGTATGTGTATGTCTATGTATGTGTGTGTGTCTCTGTCTGTGTGTGTGTGTGTGTGTGTGTGCATGTGTGTGTGTGTGCATGTGTGTGTGTCTGTTTGTATGTGTGTGTGTGTGTGTTTGTGTATGTATATGTGTGTGTCTGTGTGTGTGCATGTGTGTGTATGTATGTGTATGCATGTGTGTGTATGTGTGTATGTGTTTGTGTGTGTATGTATGTGTGTGTCTGTGTGTGTGTCTGTGTGTGTGTGTGTGTGTATGTATATGTGTGTGTCTGTGTGTGTGTGTGTATGTGTGTTTGTGTGTGTGCATGTGTGCGTGTATGTTTAATTATGTGTGTGTGTGTGTGTGTGCATGTGTGTGCGTGCGTGCGCATGCGTGAATATATTTAACAAAATTGCACAATGTTAATAAATAATTTATTCTCACATGTCTTTTTTTTTAAATTTTAAAATATTATATAATACACACACACACACACACACACACACACACACACACACACACACACACACACACACACACACACACACACACACACACACGTTCCCCAGTGACACACAAACACACAGACCACTTCAAAGTGACACACACACACAAACTGACAGCTACCAAGTGACACACACACACAGTGATACCCGCCTCCCAAGCGCGCTTGCTGTCTCCTCTGCCAGGACAGCAAAAAGCTCCTGGCAGAGCGAGCGGCAGCAAGCAAGAGCGAGCAGTAGCACCTAAGCGCTTACTATGTCCCAGGCCTTGTACAGCCTTTCTGTAGATTGTGTTCTTTGGTCAATTGTATGAGTTGATTTATAATTTTTTAAAAAGTTTTTACCACATTCATTACACTTACTGTTGCGGCCGAGCTGAGTCTAACACTCACCCGGTCTCGGCCGCGGCAGATACCCGGTGTGCGCCGAATTGTCCCGCGCGCGCCAGAGCCTCGGAGGATCGGTCCTCCGATCGGGGCATCCCCCTCCCCTCTCCGGGTCCACCGGAGCCCCCCCACCACCATTCCCCACATGTCAGCAACCCCGGGCTCCCTTCGGGGAGCCCTGGGCACGCGCGCATGGCGCGCACGCACCCGATGAAGCGTGACCGCGCATTGGTGACACACGGCACGCCGAGGGGAAAAAAAAAACGGGACTCCACGAGGCTTGCGGCTCCAGCCGCTTTAGACTCAGCGGCGCCGCCACTGTATACTTTACTATTGACGTTTTTGTGAACTCTCTCCTGTATGAATTCTCTGATGTATAACAAGCTCTGACTTACGGTAGTAACATTTCCCACATTCAGAGCAAACAAATGGTCTCTATCCTGTATGACTTCTCTGATGTATAACAAGCTCTGTCTTACGGGAATAACATTTCCCACAGTCAGAGCAAACAAATGATCTCTCTCCTGTGTGAGTTATCTGATGTTGAACAAGAAGTGACTTACAGGGAAAACATTTCCCACATTCAGAGCAAAGAAATGGTCTCTCTCCTGTATGAATTCTCTGATGTATAACAAGCTCCGACTTACGGGAATAACATTTCCCACATTCAGAGCAAACAAATGGTCTCTCTCCTGTGTGAATTATCTGATGTTGAACAAGAAGTGAGTTCTGGGAAAAATGTTTCCCACATTCTGAGCAAACAAATGGCTTCAGTCCTGTATGCAGTCTCTGATGTTTAACATGATCTGACTTACGGGAAAAACATTTCCCACATTCAGAGCAAACAAATGGTCTCTCTCCTGTATGATTTCTCTGATGTATAACAAGCTCTGTCTTACGGGAATAACATTTCCCACAGTAAGAGCAAACAAATGATCTCTCTCCTGTGTGAGTTATCTGATGTTGAACAAGAAGTGACTTACGGGGAAAACTTTTCCCACATTCAGAGCAAACAAATGGTCTCTCTCCTGTATGAATTCTCTGATGTATAACAAGCTCCGACTTACGGGAATAACATTTCCCACATTCAGAGCAAACAAATGGTCTCTCTCCTGTGTGAATTAACTGATGCTGAACAAGATGTGCGTTCTGGGAAAAATGTTTCCCACATTCTGAGCAAACAAATGGCTTCAGTCCTGTATGCAGTCTCTGATGTTTAATATGATCTGACTTACGGGAAAAACATTTCCCACATTCAGAGCAAACAAATGGCCTCTCTCCTGTATGATTTCTCTGATGTATAACAAGCTCTGTCTTACGGGAATAAAAGTTCCCACATTCAGAGCAAACAAATGGTCTCTCTCCTGTGTGAATTCTCTGATGTTGAACAAGCTGTGAGTTCTGGTAAAAATATTTCCCACATTCAGAGCAAATAAATGGTTTCTCTCCTGTGTGAATTCTTTGATGTTTAATAAGATCTGACTTACGGGAAAAACATTTCCCACATTCAGAGCAAACAAATGGTCTCTCTCCTGTGTGAATTCTCTGATGTTGAACAAGCTGTGAGTTCTGGTAAAAATATTTCCCACATTCAGAGCAAATAAATGGTTTCTCTCCTATGTGAGTTCTCTGATGATTACTTAGATTTTTCTTAGAAGAAAAAGATTTCTCACATTCAGAGCAAACAAATGGTTTCTCTCCTGTGTGAATCATCTGATGTCTAACAAGATCTGACTTAAAGGAAAAAGATTTCCCACATTCAGAGCAAGGAAACAACTTCACTCCTGTGTGAATTAACTGATGTCTAACCAGCTTTGATTTAATTGAAAAAGATTTCCCACATTCAGAGCAAGGAAACAACTTCACTCCCTTGTGACTTGTCTGATGTTTAACAAGAGCGGAGTTACTAGTAAAGTATTGATCACATTCAGAGCACTTATACGGCCTTTCTGTAGTGTGTGTTCTTTGGTGAATTGTATAATCTAATTTATTATTAAAGTTTTTACCACATTCACTGCACTCATACTTCATTACAGACAAAAAAATTTCAATTTTCGGTGCATTAGTGTTTCCTTTGTCCCTTTTCTTAATATAAGTAGATGCATATTCATGTTCTTTCAATGTATCAATGTGGGAGACTGTGGGATTTTCTTCTTCACGTGAGCCTGATTCCTCAGCAATAATTCTCACAGCTTTTCTCTTTCTCTTACTTGGTTTATTTGGCTTCAAGTAATTTGCTAGTTTATCACTTTTAACAACACTGTGATCTTCATTCACATGATCTGGTGAGCAAAGAGGAGTGTGCCCTCCTGCAGGTGTACTTCTGCTCCTGGATTTATCTGTTGGAAATAAATGCACTGTGAGGAAAAAAAAGTTAATCAATAGGATAAACATCATTTAACATTTCTGGTTCAATATTTTAATTACTATAAAACGTGTTCCAAATTGCACATGGAATGTACTGTAAGCTACTTGGGGGTTCATTTGTTTTTATACAGCTATTTTATTTATTTATTTTATTTTTAAAATATTTTACCAGGAAGTAATACATTGAGAGTTACCTCACGTTTTCAAGTATGTCCTGGGCACAGAGTTAAGACAAATAATACATGTTTACAAATACAGTTACATAATGAGCAGGGTATACATTATATACAAGACATTGCATGCACAGTTAAAGATAATTTGTATTATGGGCGTATGAAACAATTACAGACCACATTAAAATGTGTGACAGCCTTAGATTTTAAAGAACTTAGACTGGTGGTGGATGTAAGAGTCTCCGGTAGGTTGCTCCAGTTTTGGGGTGCACGGTAAGAGAAGGAGGAGCGGCTGGATACTTTGTTGAGCCTTGGGACAATGAACAGTCTTTTGCAGTCTGATCTCAGGTGATAGGTGCTGCATGTGGTAGGGGTGAGGAGCTTGTTCAGGTAGCTGGGTAGCTTGCCCATAAAGAATTTGAAGGCAAGACAGGAAAGGTGAACTTTGCGCCTAGATTTGAGTGATGACCAATCTAGTTCTTTGAGCATTTCGCAGGGATGTGTGTTATAGTTGCATTGGAGAACAAAATGACAAATTGAGTTGTAGAGGGTGTTAAGTTTGCTAAGGTGGGTTTGAGGTGCCGAGCCATATACTATGTCTCCATAGTCAATAATTGGCATTAGCATCTGCTGTGCGATACCTTTTCTGACCAGGAGACTTAGGGAGGATTTGTTCCTGTAAAGTACCCCTATTTTGGCATAGGTCTTGGTTGTCAGGGTATTAATGTGCATCCCGAATGTTAAGTGGGAGTCAAACCATATGCCCAGGTATTTAAACCTAGTAAAAGGAGTTAGGGTGGTGTTAGTGTTGGTTGTAATCTGGAGCTCAATCATTGGAAGCTTTAAAAATTTAGTCTTGGTCCCAAACACCATTGTTACAGTCTTGCCAGTGTTTAAAAACAGTTTGTTTTGGGAAATCCAGTTTTCGAGTATGAAAAAGTCAGACTGAAGTATGTGTTGAAGGTCAGAGAGGCTATGGCTGTGTGCATATAGGATTGTGTCATCTGCATACATGTGTATTGAGGCTTCCTGAAAAGCTGTGGGAAGATCATTGATGAACACTGAGAAGAGTAGGGGCCCCAGAACAGAGCCTTTTGGGACGCCACAGGTGATAGCCAGGGGGTTGGAGTTAGAGCCAGAGATGGACACATGTTGGGATCTACCTGATAGGTAGGACTGAAACCAGTTTAAAGCATGATTCCCTATTCCAGAGCTCTGGAGTTTGTTGAGCAGGATAGCATGATCAACAGTATCAAAAGCCTTTGCAAAATCTAGGAATACTGCACCAGTGAGTTGACCCTGATCCATTCCACACTGGATTTCATTGCAAACTTTTAGCAGGGTAGTTACGGTAGAGTGTTTGGGGCAAAAGCCAGATTGCAATTGGCTAGGGAAATTTGTCTTGTTATAGTAATCGCTTAATTGGGAGTGGACACATTTTTCCATGACTTTGGATAGGATTGGGAGAAGGGAGATTTGTCTGTAGTTTGAAACAGTGTTTTTGTCCCCACTTTTGAAGATTGGGACAACTCTGGCAGCTTTCCAGGTCTTAGGGATATGGCCAGCAGACAGGATTGAGTTAACTATGGAAGCAATTGGTTTGGTAATTGCTGGGGCACCAAGTCTTAGGAACCTAGATTGTAGTAAGTCAGGTCCACATTGGCTGCTTAGTTTTAATTTGAGAAGCGCTTGTGTAATCTCCTCTTCGGATACTGGGCCAAATTGAAAATTGTGGGCAATGTTGGGAGGGGGTAGGGCTATAGGGGTACTCCCAGGATGAGATTCAGGTTTGTGGTTTGGGTTGCGTTTTGCTAATAAGTTAGTAGCACACCCCACAAAGTAATCATTGAATGCACTTGCAATGTCGGTGGGGTTTGTCAGAGTAATATCGCCCTTAGTGATATTACGTGGCTGTTGGTGGTTAGAAGGCTGGAATATGTTGTTGATAACCTTCCAGAAGTTAGCTGGGTTTAATGTATTCTGGAGAAGATTGTCAGAGTAATATTGTGCTTTTGCATGCTTTGTTTGCCTTGTGCACACGTTCCGCAGGCATCTGTAGTGATTGAGATCCTTGGTAGTGCCAGTTACTTTGTGGCTTTTCCACAAGGCATCCCTGAACTGGTAGAGTGCTATAAGGTCAGGTGTAACCCATGGAAGGTGGGCACCCCGTACCCTTATTCTGCGTAGTGGAGCATGGGTATCACAGAGTTTTAAGAACTCGGATTGGAAATAGTCGAGCGCAGAATCAGGGTCAGGAATTAAATCGATTCTGTGCCAAGGGCAGTTGGTAAGGTCAGCCAGAAACTCTTGTGGGTTAAAGTTTCTAAATGTTCTAGTGAGGAGAACTTTAGGGCTTGATTGGGGCAGTTTAATTTTCCTTACACAGTACACTATTGCATGGTCACTGAAAATGTCAGGAAGGATGCCAGAGGATTGGATTCTGCTGTGATTTGAGGAGAGAATCCAGTCAAGCAGGGAATGGTTGTGCGATTTCAGGTTTGTTCGTGTGGGTTGTGAAATGAGTTGCGATAGGTTAAGCGACTTGATTTGTGTGTGGATTTTGTGGTTTTTAGGGTCAAGCCAATTGAAGTTGAAATCCCCAAGAACTAGCAGCTCACTCTTCTCATTCTGAGAGGAAATGGAGCCAAGAAACTGGGTGATATCAGTCAGAGATTGTAGAGGGGCTTTAGGGGGGGCGGTAGATGCCAGCAATCAGGAAGGCTTAGAGAAGGGGAGGCAGATTCTGCCAACTAGGATTTCAAAAGAGGTTGGTCTTGGGGGGCAGTTTACCAGTGTAAATTGTAAGGTGTCTGCAATATAAAATAACACCCCTCCTCCTCTCTTTGACCTATCTCTCCTAAAAATGGAGTATCCCTGAATGGTAATATGTGCATCAGGGGTTTTAGGGGTTAGCCATGTTTCTGTAAGAATGATGGCTTTTGGTTTATGCATAAGGCACCATGCCCTTAGTTCATCCAGTTTGGGCAGCAGACTCCGGATATTTATATGGACCCTTTTTGGAATTTGAAGGGGGTATTCTCAGGGGTATGGGACAGAGTTGAAATGGGAGGGCCTGGGTTAGGTTCAATATCACCTGCTAAAGAGAGTAATAGTATGAGTAGAAATTTGGGTAGTTGTTTGCAAGTTGTAAATTTGTGGTGTTTTCCATTAGAGTGAGCAGTGGTTGGTGTGCTGGTTTTCAGGGTTCTCCACCAACATTCAGTAGATAGTACAAAGCTTTTGAGTAGTCCAGGGTGTATGGTGATGTTGGGCGTGGACCAGGAGGGGGGAGTGTGTAGTGGATAGAGAGAATAACATTTCAATGAGTCCACGAGAAAGAACAAAGTGGAGGTAAAAAGCAGGTTCATTATGCCAGAGGTAGGTAATTCTGCATGGAGCTGTTGTGAGCCAAATGTGTGTGTGTAGACTAAACAGCAGGGATCATAGTGTTGTCAGAATAACTCAGTTTGTTGACATTTTATGCAAGTCTATTGAAATTGGTTCTGACAACTGACATTTTCTCGTACTTCCTGGAACACAATGAGTTAAGTTAGCTGAGCTAAATAAAAAGTCTCACATGGATAACTGACCCTCAGATTGGCACAATGGAGCCCACAGCAAATACCCGGGTGCAGAATAAATGCCAAACAGAATGGATGTCCCGACTCCTTGTGGTGGGACTACAGAATCCATGACAATGTATTTGTGTGTGTTGTAAATGCCACTGGAGTTACACCTTTCAGAAACCTACTGTGATGTGAAATCATATTTATATTGTTTTGTATTTCTATATTCTGATATGAATGGGTAATTAAGAGTATTTCAATCCCCCCCTTTTCATTTAATTTCCTCCATGTGAAATAGTGGTAAAAGGCACCCGTGTCTGGTATGTGAAATGACTCCAGCTGGTGACATTGAGGGACAGATTAGAAAAACCCAGCCAATTATTGGGATTCTCTAAACCAGTGTTTCTCAGCAGGGGTTTACACACCCTGGGGGTCGTGGGAGGATCAAAAGGATAAGGATCAGGGAGAAACAGTTGTTTGGTGGCTTGGCAGTTTTCTACAATGATTGACTGCACTACCAAGCAGTAGCCAATCAGGTGGTGGCGTCAGGAGCATGTGTACCTTCACTTTACCTCAGATTCTCTTGGACATCCCACCTGAGTCAAGCCAAAGGCGGCCCCCTAAGGGGGTCTCTCCAATGTGCATTCTCTGCTCCTGTCCACTAAGCCAGTACGCACATCAAGAAAATAGACAAAACTTCAAAGTCCTGGAGTTTGTCAGCCTCTTCCCCCCTGCATGTCTGCTGTAGGGGTCTGTCTGCTGTGGAGCCGACCACTCATGCCAAAGGTGATGCCAAAGGGTAGACAGAGGGTGTCAGCCATTTTCTGCTGTTCCAGACAGCTGCTCTGTCCAGACAGCTGCTCTGTTATTGGTCTTGAATAAAACATTTTAGATGCATATTGAAGCATTTCCATCTTCACACATTGTATTAACATAGTAACACAATGCTCACCTTAATTAATGGAATGGAATACTAGGTGAATAGGGGAAAGCAATACCAAACAAACACTAGAATAGTGACCACAAGGGGTTACTGTAGCCCCAAAAATTGCACTCAAAGTATATGATGGGATATAACATATGTGAAACAAATGTTAAAAGATCAGAGTGTAAATCCACCTCTTTAGATTTATAATACACTGGAGACACACTTTATTCGAGCTCGGCTAGTCCCACGAATTCGGGTATACCCGGGTGTATTGAGGTTTGTGACTGTTTTCTGCCCGAGTGCATTGGGTTATTTTCCAGGCAGGGATTGAAGCATTTTATTCCCGCTGGCTGCAATACTGCACAGTATATATATATATACTGCATTACAATTCATGAATTTATGCCATCTGGTAGACACTCGAAGCATTGCAGCCTATTAAATCCTAATCATTATCATTTAACAGATCAGCCGCCCGTCAGCCAGGCATGAACCCAGACTGGGAAGGCAAACGCAACGGGGCTTGTCAGAGGTGAGGAGCGGCGCATTCCAGGTATCTGCCAGGTACATACTGGGTATTTGCTCGAATAAAGTGTGTCGGTGCAGTATATATTCATAGTGAGGTAGTAACAGAGAGGCCACCTGGAAACATGACATAGGTATTCAAATAGATAAAAGAGTTGGGGTGCTCAAACCCGCAGCAACTCCATCCAATAATATGAATACTATTAACCCAGGAGATACCAGTGGGAGTGGGCAGGCAAATAAAGACTTGTAGGTATCACAGTGACAACAGTCAGACCCAACTATAACAGTCTAAACCAATAAGCCCTACTCACGTCACCTCCAGGGTTCCTCTGCCGGCGTGCAAGCCAAGAAGGATCCAGAATCCAGAGACATCTAGTAGAAAAAACGAATGGCGCACAGCCAGGGAGCCAGGTGTGGAATAAAAAAGTTTTTTCTTTATTGCAGCATGGTGAGAGACAAATTCACCCCCTTGGGGGACACAGACAGGAACCTCCTACGCGTTTCGGACCAACGGGTCCTTTATCAAGGAGTATGGGATATGCTTGGAATGGGCCCCTTATATACCTAATGTTTAATGTGCAAATTGCAAAAATCTGTGCAAAAAACCATCGTGGGTCCACTGCGCATGCGCGTGACGTCATCAGGCGCGTCGCTCCAACAACCCAAAGGATTGTGGGTAAAAACCGCTCCCTAAAGCCGCCCGCGCATGCTCACAGTGGTCCGTGAGGAGAAATGGAATTCCCTTACTCTCTGCCTCCGCTCCCGCCCCCAGTGACGTCACCACGTCCTCTGACTGGCTGGAGCACACCGCTGCACCACCAATGACTGTGTGAGGCAGACGAGGCAGCTCCAATCACACAGAGTCCCGTGTGTCCACACTGCAAAGTAGAAGGGAAATGCAGAGAGAAAAAAACTTTTATGATGCCAAAAAAGAGCAGACTAAAAATAAAAGAAAGTAAATCGTTACATGCTCCTATTGATAAGGGTGCACATTCTACAAGCAGATCCCACATATAAATAGACATGCCAAAGTGTGTACATATATAGGATCTATAATCCATATCAACAAAATGCTGTCATAATTACACACATATACAGAATTAATTAAAAACAGTTATAAAAAATCAGCAAGACTTAATATGTGATGTCTTGTTTTTCTATGTCTCCAAAAGTGAAGAGGAATCAATTGTACTGTTGTATGTTGTATGTTATACATATGTTCTAAACATTAGATTAATCAATGAATCTTGAAAGCAAACAAAGCAATTGTCCTGAACAGTAGGCTAACATGTTAATAGGTGGCAAGTGCCACATAAGTAAATAGGGCTCAAACCGTATGTCACGGTCTAATAGAGAACACAATAAAGTTGAATAGTTGGCAAAAGATAATGTCAGAAACATGCTGTTATAACAGAATGACAATTCATGTGATCACACTTTTTATTTACAACAAAGGGGCACAGCAATGGGTACGAGTTTTGCACCGGTGTACGCGAATCTGTTTATGGGGTGGTGGGAGTCACTGTTTATTTTTTCAAGCACAAATCCTTTTCGTAAACACATCACATTCTATAAAAGGTTCATTGATGACCTGATTATGGTTTGGGAAGGGGACTTAGACACTTTGCACAATTTCTTTTTATACATCAATTCCAACCACCTTAATTTAGCTTTCACGTATAATTTTATGCTTTTACATCTGAGGAAGCATGTTATTATTACAGTAAAATGGCAATAAGATGATTCTAAGCTATTGCTTTAAAGCATTATGCTATACAATTGACTCCCACCACCCCATAAACAGATTCGCGTACACCGGTGCAAAACTCGTACCCATTGCTGTGCCCCTTTGTTGTAAATAAAAAGTGTGATCAAGTGGATTCCGAATCCGACCATTCCAGTGTTTTACCATCTCCCAAAGGTCCATAAGACATTGGTCGACCCTCCGGGGAGACCAATCATCTCGTCTATTGGATCTTTGGGAGATGGCTTATCAAAATACATAGATCAATACCTACAACCCTTTGTGAGGGACCTACCCTCTTTCTTCCTGGATTCAGGGGATCTCATTACTAAGCTAAAAGATATAATATGGAACCCACAATGTATCTGGGTGACCATGGACGTTACGTCCCTTTATTCAGTCATAAGACATGACCAGGGGGTGGCAGCTGTCGATCATTTTATCGGAGGTCCAGACAGCAATCAATTTCACACAGCATTTATGTTAGATGCCATAAAATTCTTATTAACTCACAATTATTTCTTATTTGATCACACTTTTTATTTACAACAAAGGGGCACAGCAATGGGTACGAGTTTTGCACCGGTGTACGCGAATCTGTTTATGGGTGGTGGGAGTCACTGTTTATTTTTTCAAGCACAAATCCTTTTCGTAAACACATCACATTCTATAAAAGGTTCATTGATGACCTGATTATGGTTTGGGAAGGGGACTTAGACACTTTGCACAATTTCTTTTTATACATCAATTCCAACCACCTTAATTTAGCTTTCACGTATTTGGTAGATCCCTGTATACCATACTTTTCTAAAAAAGATGTCTAACCTTTTGTTGAACAAATCTATTGTATCTGCCATCACAGTCTCCATGGGTAATGAATTCCACATTTTAACTGCCCTTACTGTAAAGAACCCTTTTCTTTGTTGCTGGTGAAATCTCCTTTCCTCCAACCTAAAGGGATGCCCCAAGTCCTTTGTACTGCCCGTGGGATGAATAGTTCTTTTGAAATCTCCTTGTATTGTCCCCGAATATATTTGTATATAGTTATCATATCCCCTCTTAGACGCCTCTTTTCTAATGTAAATAAATCTAATTGAGCTAGCCTCTCCTGGTAAGGCCATGCCTATAGTGCTCTGCGACGGTGACGTGACGCATGACATCACCCGTCGTCGCTAGCAAAAGTTGTATTTTGCTTTGTGGCGGCATCTCGGGTGACCCGGGCATTGATTGGTTCAGGGGCTGTCACATGAGGCGACAGCCCTGAAAAATCATATATTCCCGGCTTTAGAAAATCGCGTCGCCATGTCGCTTTGTCGCGCTTACTATAAACGCACACGCGGCGGCGACAATGCATTTGTTTTCAGGCAACATCGCGTCGCCGGCACTATAAGCGTGGCCTAGGTTAGATTGTCCATCCCCTTTATTAATTTGGTGTCTCTTATCTGCACTCTCTCTAGTTCCATAATGTCTTTTATATGGAGTGGTGCCCAAAATAGTACTCCCTATTCAAGGTGTGGTCTTACTAAATGCTTTGTAAAGGGGCATAATTATGTTTACTTCCCTTCCATCCATTGCCCACTTAATGAAAGATAAGATCTTGTTTGCCTTTGCAGCTACTGCATGACGTTGGGCACTATTGCTAAGCCTGCTGTCTACAAGCACTCCTAAATCCTTCTCCATCAAGGATTCCCCCAAATTATCCCCATCTAATTTGTAAGTCGCCTGTTTATTCTTGCATCCCAAATGCATAACCTTACATTTATCTGTATTAAACCTCATCTGCCATTTACCTGCCCACGTTTCAAGTCTCTCCAAGTCCTTCTGAAGAGAAATTACATCCTGCTCTGATTCTATTACCTTATACAATTTAGTATCATCAGCAAAGATGGAGACTTTGCATCCGATGCCAAACTCAAGGTCATTAATAAACAAGTTAAAAAGCAGGGGTCCCGGGAACCGATCCCTGAGGTACTCCACTCACGACTTTAGCCCAACCTGAAAAAGTTCAATTTATGACAACCCTCTGTTTTCTGTCCTTTAACCAGTTTTCAATCCAGGTGCAAATATCATTACGTCCAATTTGCTTTATTTTGTACACAACCTCTTGTGTGAAACCGTATCAAAAGCCTTTGCAAAATCTAAGTAGACCACATCAACTGCATTACCCTGGTCTAAATTCCTACTTACCTCCTCAAAGAAACAAATAAGGTTAGTTTGGCATGTTATATCCTTCATAAATCCAAGCTGACTATTACTAATAATTTTGTTTTCCATTAGTTATTCCTGGATATTATCCCGTATTAAATCTTCAACAAGTAGTTTCCCAATATTGAAGTCAGGCTTACAGGTCTGTTATTCCCCGGTTGTGATCTAGCTCCCTTTTTAAATATAAAGTATTGGTGGGCATAGATCAGGGGTGGGGAACGTCCGGCCCGCAGGCCGTATAAGGCCCGCGAAGTCATTTGGTCCGGCCCCCGGGAAGCCAGGCTGCAAGAATGGTTTAAAAAAAAAAAACATTTTTTTTTTAAAAAACTCCTCCTCTCCTGATTGGCTGCCCGTGCTGTCACTCTGCCAAGATTTTTTTTTGGGCCCGCCTCTTCCCTCAGCACTGCCCCCTCCCTTCTCTCCTCCAGTAATGCCGGCTCCTTAGGCTCCGCCCCCCTGTCCCTCCCTTCAGGCTCCGCGGGCCTGTCTCTCAGCTGCACTGGCCATGCTGCTCCAGCAGCCCATCACCGGGCCCCAGGTAACCCACATACCCCCTCCCAGGCACCTTACCCACCCCAAGGGGGGAGAGGCCTTATTATTGTGAGTGTTTGCAGAGGTGGGCTTATTGTGTGTGTGTGTGTGTGTGTGTGTGTGTGTGTGTGTGTGTGTATCTGTCACTGTGTGTGTGTGTGTGTGTGTGTGTGTGTGTGTGTGTGTGTGTGTGTGTGTGTGTGTGTGTGTGTGTGTGTGTGTCTGGTACTGTCACTGTGTGTGTGTCACTGTCACTGTGTGTGTCACTGTGTGTGTCACTGTGTGTGTGTGTCACTCACTGTGTGTGTGTGTGTGTGTGTGTGTGTGTGTGTGTGTGTCACTCTCACTGTGTGTGTGTGTGTGTGTGTGTGTGTGTGTGTGTGTGTGTGTGTGTGTGTGTGTGTGTGTGTCTGGCACTGTCACTGTGTGTGTGTCACTGTCACTGTGTGTGTCACTGTGTGTGTGTCACTCACTGTGTGTGTGTGTGTGTGTGTGTGTGTGTGTGTGTGTGTGTGTCACTCTCACTGTGTGTGTGTGTGTGTGTGTGTGTCACTCTCACTGTGTGTGTGTGTGTGTGTGTGTGTGTGTCACTCTCACTGTGTGTGTGTGTGTGTGTGTGTGTGTGTGTGTGTGTGTGTGTGTGTGTGTGTGTGTCACTCTCACTGTGTGTGTATGTGTGTGTGTCACTCTCACTGTGTGTGTGTCACTCTCACTGTGTGTGTGTGTGTCACTCTCACTGTGTGTGTGTGTGTGTGTGTGTCACTCTCACTGTGTGTGTGTGTGTGTGTGTGTCACTCTCACTGTGTGTGTGTGTCACTCTCACTGTGTGTGTGTGTGTGTGTGTGTGTGTCACTCTCACTGTGTGTGTGTGTGTGTGTGTGTGTGTGTGTGTGTGTGTGTGTGTGTGTGTGTCACTCTCACTGTGTGTGTGTGTGTCACTCTCACTGTGTGTGTGTGTCACTCTCACTGTGTGTGTCACTCTCACTGTGTGTGTTTGTGTCACTCTCACTGTGTGTGTGTCACTCTCACTGTGTGTGTGTGTGTGTCACTCTCACTGTGTGTGTGTGTGTCACTCTCACTGTGTGTGTGTGTGTGTGTGTGTGTGTGTGTGTGTGTGTGTGTGTGTGTGTCACTCTCACTGTGTGTGTGTGTGTGTGTGTGTCACTCACTGTGTGTGTGTGTGTCTCACTCTGTGTGTGTGTGTGTGTGTGTGTGTGTGTGTGTCACTCACTGTGTGTGTGTCACTCTCACTGTGTGTGTCTGTGTTTCACTCTCACTGTGTGTGTGTGTGTCACTGTCTCTGTGTGTGTGTGGCAGCAGCCGCCTGAGGTGATTAAGGACCTGAGTATCACCAGGGCGGCGCGGGTAAGCAGCGCTCCGAGGGGAGAGGGTATAAGAGGAGTCTGCGGTGGGAGAGACACCTCACTACCGCCTCTCCTCCTCCTCCCCACACCGGGCAACAGTTGTGGAGTGTACCTGCTCCGATCTCCCCCTGCTCCGCCCCTGCCCCCTCCCCCTGTGCACTTACACGGCCCTCCTCCCCACACCGGGTAGCAGTTGCGGAGGAGGGCACCTGCTCCGATCCCCCCTGCTCATATTCCACCCCCCCCTTGCGCACTTACACGGTCCTCCTTCTCCCTACACCGAGAAGCAGTTGCGGAGGGCACCTGCTCCGATCCCCCCCCCCCCAATCCGATTTCCCTCCCCCTGTGTGTGTCAGAGAGAGTGTGTGTGTGCGTGTGTGTGTGTGTGTGTGTGTGTGTGTGTGTGTGTGTGTGTGTGTGTGTGTGTGTGTGAAAGAGAGTGTGTGTCTGAGCGAGTGTGTGTCTGAGCGAGTGTGTGTCAGAGAGGGAGAGTGTGTCTGAGAGAGGGAGAGTGTGTGTCTGAGAGAGGGAGAGTGTGTGTCTGAGAGAGGGAGAGTGTGTGTCTGAGAGAGAGAGGGGGAGTGTGTGTCTGAGAGAGAGAGGGAGAGTGTGTGTCTTAGAGAGAGAGGGAGAGTGTGTGTCTGAGAGAGAGAGGAGAGTGTGTGTCTGAGAGAGA